>NC_041216.1:4037302-4120264 GCF_002837175.3 Physeter macrocephalus
AGCCCGTGCTCCGCAAAAAGAGAAGCCACCGCACTGAGACGCCCGCGCACCGCAACGAAGAGTAGCCCCCGCTCGCCGCAACTAGAGAAAGCCCGAGTGCAGCAATGAAGACACAGCGCAGCCAAAAATAAATAATAAATAAATTTTAAAAAACAACAACTCCATTTCCCTCTTTTAGTTATAGTCACTCTGTTCCCAGTGCGTTCATCCTTCCACTTGTCAAGAAACTAGTTTGTAGGGCTTCTCTCGCTTTACTAGAACTTGAAAGAATTCATGAGTCCTCAATAAAATCTTAGGGACTCCTAGGTACAGGCCCTAACGCTGATGCTGATGTTGTTTTACATACCTTAATTCCCACAATAACCTGGAGATCAGGGTGGTGTCAGCCCCATTTCACAGGTGAGCAAACTGAAGCTCAGAGACATTTAAGTCATTTGTCTGAGCCTAGGCAGCTAGTACCAACTGTCTGCCTCTAAGCTTCAGCTCCTTTGAGTCTGACTATTGAGAAAGGAGTGGGAATAAAGCCATCTCCTGGGGGGAAGGGAGGGTGTTTCTGGTATGTGAAGTATTTTAAGCTCCTTCCTAGCTCACTTCTGCAGACTCCTACCTCTATCTTTGTCTGAAAATAGCCAGGAGATTATTCCTGGATTTCGGAGAACAATTTCTACAAATTAGGTTTTCCTCTGAATAGTACACCTAAGGGACTAAGTACACAACTCGGGGTTGTGGACGTAGACAATAAAGGACAGCTGAGAAGCCACACGTGGAGTGGAAAAGAAAGGCCATCCTCTCTGTTAGACAATCAAAGGCTAAACCAAGTGCTTAACTCCTGCCCCTATTGGCAGCTATTTTGGGGAACTGAGACAGGTTGAACTATCTCAAAAGTGCTGAATTTGTCTTAAGTGCCCCCTGGGGTCAGGATATTTCAGAATATGCACATTAGAAGGAGAAGGGGGTGATGGGGATGGCTTTGTTGATCTGGAAGGTGATAGGGAGTGTGCAAGAGGATTCTAAGGATAAGATAACCAGTTGGGAGGTGACTGATGACTGGGTGACTGGAGAGGGTAAAGGGGAGGTCTGTACATGTGTCAGCTAAGGTTCCGTTGGTGTGTGGGCATTTCTACTTTAAGCCCAGTGGACAGCTCTTCTTAATGTCTTTATTTAGAACTGCTGCCAAAGGGATCAACTGTATTAAGATTGCCATTCTCTTGGTGAGCAAATCTAAATATGTTCTTAAAGTCTCTAATCAGGTGAGTTATTAAACAATTAGACTCAGTGCCAGGGGCCCAGTCGGTGCCCAGGAAGTAAGTGTTGGATTGTCTCTAAACTTGTGGGAAGCAGTATGGTTAAGTAGCCTCCCACACCCAACAGAGCTCCATTCCAAATCAGGCTCTGTATTTTCCAGCTTTGTGAGCTCGGACAAATTATTAACATCTCCCAGTCCCGGTTTCCACATCTGTAAAACAGGTATAAATCATAGTACCTGCTTCTTTGGGTTGTTGTGAACAATATTAAGTGCTCAGTAAATGATTAGTGTTATTTAAACCATCTAACAAGCCACACAGATCAGTCATATTTGGAAGGTGATAGAAGGGATTGGTAAAATAAGAAATCTTCCCAGAAGGAGTACTTAAAGTAATCTGAAATGGACATATTAATGTCTCAAGAGGCAAAAAATCATCCGGGAAGGAGTAGACAGGATTTTGGGAGACTGAGATGAGCAGAGGAGTAAAGGAGGGCAAAGACCTGAGCCTCTGACTGGTCCACAGCATCTCATGACCCATGGCAGGCAGGAGCTGTGAGTCTGTGATGCTGTTACACATAAGGGCCCTCCATTTGTCCTCACTGGGCACTGCAGTGTCTTCAAACTGAGCTGGAGTCAATGACTCCATTCAGTTATTAAATCCTCTAATGCCTATTTTTGTTCAGGCAATGATCCTCAAACCTGAGTGGACCTTAAGAATCTATGCATCCCCAAGACCCTGATGTAGTAGGTCAGGACCAGGAATCTACACTGACAAGCAAGCAGGGAGGGGGATTTCCCGAGGTCACACTTAGAAAAACATTGGAACAAGGGGTTGGAGCCATGTCCTGTGGAGATACAAAAATATTCACAGAAGGTGGTATAGATGGCATAGTAAACTAGTTAAGAACAGGTACTTGGGGTTACTACCTATGTGATGTTTGGGCATATCACTCAACTCCCTTGAGTCCTAGAAGTTTCCTTCTTCTCTAAAATGGATATAATATTGGGCTTCCCTGGTGGTGCAGTGGTTGAGAATCCGCCTGCCGATGCAGGGGACACGGGCTCATGCCCCAGTCCAGGAAGATCCCACATGCTGCGGAGCAGCTAGGCCCGTGAGCCATGGCCGCTGAGCCTGAGCGTCCAGAGCCTGTGCTCTGCAACGGGAGAGGCCGCAACAGTGAGAGGCCCACGTACTGCAAAAAATAAAAAATAAAATAAAATGGATATAATATTAACATCTACCTCATAGGACTGTTGCAAAGATTAAATAAGTTACTATATTTAAAGTGCTTAGGACTTCCCTGGTGGCGCAGTAGTTAAGAATCCACCTGCCAATACAGGGGACACAGGTTTGATCCCTGGTCTGGGAAGATCCCACATGCTGTGGAGCAACAAAGCCCATGCGCCACAACTACTGAGGCTGCGCTCCAGAGCTCTCAAGCCACAATTACTGAAGCCTGTGCGCCTAGAGCCCGTGCTCCGCAACTAGAGAAGCCACCACAATGAGAAGCCCACGCACTGTAAGGAAGAGTAGCCCCTGCTCGCTGCAACTAGAGAAAGCCTGCACGCAGCAACAAAGACCCAACGCAGCCAAATATAGATAAATAAATTAATTAATTAAAATAAAATAAAGAGCTTAGAATAGTGCCCACATAGTAAGAGCCATGATATATGAAGTGATGGTTCCTTATGGAAGTTTATGCGTGTGCAAACGTGATCACAAAGTAAAGCAAAATGTGTCTCAGACAAGGGCTGCAAGCCTCAGAAGGGGAAGAGAACACTTTGGAGTCGTCAAGAAAGTTCTTGTTGGAGATACTGTGACTTTAACTGGAAATATGAGTTCCAGGAGTATTTGGCTAGTTGAAGAGGAAGAAGGTGTTCTAAGCTAAGGGAATAGCTATGCTATGCGGAAGAGAGGATTGGGAAGGTTGTGTGGAATCTGGGGAAGGGGGAGGAATCTGGTCTGATCTGCAGGCCAGGTGGTCTCATTTTTACAAAAGAGGGGTTGCACTGGATTTCTAAGAGGATCTTTTTGCCACAAACATCCTCTGTGATTCTTTGAAATAGGGAAGTCAGGAAAAGAAACTGATTGTGGTTTGGGACACAATGAGATTGAGGTAATGGGGTCATTCAAAATAGAGCACCCAACAGGAAGTTGGAAATGTGACATTAAAGCTTTAGAAAGGGGGTTGAAATGAAGATACAGATTTGAGACTCATCAATATATGAAGATGATGAAGGCCCACAGTGCCAAGCCACAAGAAAGAGAAAGGGCCAGAGAAGTAGAGGAGAGGGATTGAAGGAGCCATGAGATTAGAACCGGAAAGGACCTCTGATTGCTCTGCATCTTTTCCCCTTTTGCACCTCCCCACTCTGATTTTGCAGCCTTCGGGGATCCCTGTGCGTGTGTAGGCCCTCTTGGAGATCTGAGAAGGCAGGAAGTGATCTCTCTTTGAGAACATTCTGGTGTGCTCTAGAGCAAACTCTATAACTCAACTTTAGGAGTTACAGAAACCATGGTAACTCCATGGTTTATGGTGAGCTCTACTCTCTTCTTCCCCTCACTTGTTTTGAGCCATTCCGATGCTCCTAGATTTGAACTGGCCAATCACCAATGGCAACAGTAATGGAAACAGCCATTCACCAAACCAATAGAAGGTGTTGTGATTACTCACAGACACTGTACTGGGTTGTATATTGTCCCCCACTAAATTCATGACTATCCAGAACCTGTGAATGTGACCTCATTTTGAAATACGGTCTTTGCAGATATAATCAAGTTAAGATGAGGTCATACTGGATTAGGGTGGGCTCTAATCCAGTGACTGGTGTTCTCAAGAGAGGGAAATTCTCAGGCTTCCCTGGTGGTGCAGTAGTTAAGAATCTGCCTGCCAATGCAAGGAACACGGGTTTGAGCCCTGGCCTGGGAAGATCCCACATGCCGCAGAGCAACTAAGCCTGTGCACCACAACTACTGAGCCCACGTGCCACAACTACTGAAGCCTGCGCGCCTAGAGCCCATGCTTCGCAACAAGAGAAGCCACCGCAATGAGAAGCCCGCACACTGCAACGAAGAGTAGCCCCCGCTCGCTGCAACTAGAGAAAGCCCACATGCAGCAACGAAGACCCAACACAGCCAAAAATTAAAGAAACAAACAAATAAGTAAATAAATTTTTTTTTTGCGTTACGCGGGCCTCTCACTGTTGTGGCCTCTCCCGTTGCGGAGCACAGGTTCCGGACGCGCAGGCTCAGTGGCCATGGCTCACGGGCCTAGCCGCTCCGTGGCATGTGGGATTTTCCCGGACCGGGGCACGAACCCGCGTCCCCTGCATCGGCAGGCGGACCCTCAGCCACTGCGCCACCAGGGAAGCCCCAGTAAATAAATTTATTTAAAAAAAAAAAAAGAGAGAGGGAAATTCTCGGACAGAGACACACGTACAACAGAGAAGATGGCCATGTGAGATAGGCAGGATTGGAGTCATCCTGCCACAAACCAAGGAATGTCAAGGATTCCCAGCAACCACCAGAAGCAAGAAGAGGCAGGGAAGGATTCTTCCCTAGAGGGGGAGCATGGGAGTGTGGCCCTACCAGTGCACTGATTTTGGGATTCTAGACTCCAGAACTGTGAGAGAATACATTTCTGTTTTTTTAAGCCACCCAGTTTGTGATAATTTTGTTATGGTAGTCCTAGGAAACAAATATAGGCACCATGTTCATCATGAAATATTCCTGCATGAAACATTTTTTTATTTGGGGGTGCCTAATTAGGATGGGGGCCAGGCTGCAAAGGCACTTTGCTTTTTTGTTTTAATTTGTGATTAAAAAAAAATTTATTTTTGGCTGTGCGGCTTGCAGTATCTTAGTTCCCTGACCAGGGATTGAACCCGGGCCCCCAGCAGTGGAAGCACAGAGTCCCAACCACTGGACTGCCAGGGAATTCCCGGCACTTTGGATTGTATCAAAAAGCTAGTGTTTATCTTTGACCCAACTTTCTTCTCTTACCTTGGGAACAGATGCTTCAGGCCTTCCACGGCATATACCTCTTCCTTTCCATGTCACAGCATCCTGTAGAATTCCAAAACGTTCAGACTTCCTGGATGCTCCATTTTGAATGACCCTTCCACTCTTAATGGCTTCAACTTTACCTTCTCCCTATGTTTCTTTCTTTTTGTAAAAAAATTTTTAATTGGGTCATCACACCTAGATTTCCCCTCTACCTTTCTGCACTTCTCCCTTTCTCCTTTTCTGCCATGTTCCCATGCCCATTCCACCTCATGTACTGCTCTCAATTTCCTAAAGAATGTGAGGCAACCTAGAGGTTGCCCATCCTGACTACCCATCTGCCCCAGGGTACAGCACACCCACACTGGCAGTAACAATTAGGTGGCTGACTGTGGACTTTCAGAAGGGCAGGCAAGAATTGTTACCCTCCAAGTAATTTGAGTCTCCCTAGTACCTCATTCCTGCATTTTAGACATGCTCTTCCAGACTGAACGTATCCCAGCATTTTTGCCTTGTAAACTAATTTTTTTTAACCCCAAATAATCTGTAAGCAGTGAAGTGTGTTGAGATGAGCTTCTGCTTCCTCACCTCTAGATACACACATACACTTTGAGTGAGAGACTCCCTTTCCTGTTGAGCTATCTTTCAGAATAAGCTATTTCCCATCTGGCCTCATACAAGGCAGAGAGGGGTCAGGGCTAATACCTGGGCATGACCACAAATAGCTTTTCTGACTCCCTTTTGCCGCCTTTTGTCTCCTTATTACCCTGCAAAGCTGCCCATTAGAGGGTTTTATGTTGTTTTTTATAAATACTTATTAACTCTTGATCATAGACTTCAATTTCCCAATTTTCCCTTGAACTTAATCTCTCTAATTAGGATTTCAAGTTACAGATTATCTTTCAGGAACTATTCTTAGTATAATTTAGAGTTCAGAAGATCGTTAGGGAGACAGAGGTACAAATAAAATTGCTTAAAGGTGTTAAAAAAATATGTTCCCATTCTCCTTTGGTGGGGCTGGCAGAATTACAATGAATGGAAATGGTATGATGTTTTTTTCTCACTTCTCCTCATTTGTTTTGGACTACAGGCTCCATCCTGATTTAGGAGTCTTTCCTGCTCAGTATTTCAGTGATAATTCTCCCCATGGTCTACAGGATCCCTGTTCTCTTTGTTTCTATAGCAACAGTCCTGTGTTGCTTGGCTAGAAGCAATTTTCTGCTGCTGTGGTGAAGCCCCATTTTTTCATTCCTTGCTCCCCAGTTGCCTTGGTAACCAGCCTCTCCCTCTTCTGGTCTCTCAGTGGTAAATTCCACCACCACCACCCCCCTTCTCTCTCTCTTTCTCTCTCTCATAACAGTCACCTGGTCATGACTTGGACAGTACTTTCCCATCTGTGAGTGAGCCTCCTCTGTCATGGTCAGATTGTCATCATGAAATTAGCCTCCCTTTTGCTTTATTTGCATCATTTCTCCGGCCTGCCTTCTTTCTGCTTGTTGTCAAGGTAACTGTACCCTCGGAAAATCTGCAGGCAAAGGCTCTACAGTTAACAACCATCATGTGAGAGTGTCTGCCAATATGTGGCCACACATCTAGATTTTAAAACCAGCCCCAGGCGGGTACCACAAATTGGAGAGAACAAGGCTTTTGATCAAAGCAGGCTGGACTGAGAAAAGGAGGTACAAGGACCCTGGGATATATGTGACTACAAGGTTTAGGCTGGGTCTGCAAGAATGGCCATTATGCCAGGGGTGATCCAAGTGATTGAGAAATGTATTTATTGGCAGTCATTCAGGGCAGGCCTATCATATTCTCTAACCATCCAGGGGTGATTCCTCTGACCCAAGGGTGATATGACCTGTGAGCTAGGCAGAGCCAGGTAGTAATCTCAGGCAGAAAACAATTAAGACTCTTAAATTGGCTAACAAAGGGTTAGTAGAATAGGTATTTAGGCACTTTCACACATTACTGAAAATTCCTCTGCCCTTAGGCTGCTGCTCTAACCTCTTTAGTAAGGCAGATGGGGTGTTACTATTATAATACAAAATGTTTAACAAATGGTGGTGATTATGTGCCAGGGCGTTGTAGCAGGCACTTTTCAGGCATTACTTCATTTTCTCCTTATGGCAGGCAGTCTTGAGAGGTACTTAAGGATGAGAAAACTGAGGCTAAGCGAATTGTGTGAAGTCACTCAGCTGACAAGTGGCAGAGTTGGGATTTGAACCCATGTTCCTCTGGTTCCAACGTTCTTTTTTTTTTTTTTTTTTTTTGGCTACACGCCACATGCAGGATCTTAGTTCCCCAATCAGGGATCCACCCCGTGCCCCCTGCAGTAGAAGCGTGGAGTCTTAACCACTGGACTGCCAGGGAAATCCCCCATAGGCCTTTCTTAAAGGTTGTGTAGTCCCCAGAATTTTGGTCCTCTCTGGACCTAGTTTTCCCCACCCCCACTTTAATCTGAGGGTTGCTACTATTTTATCCTTTCTGCCTTCCTTATTTTTTCCCTTTGTATGTTGTGGGTTGTTTACCTGCTTGTTTTTTTATCTGTTCTCACCCCATCTCTTGCATCTTTTCGCCAAATAGATGAAAAATCTTGTTCTGCCTTATGATTGTGTCTCAGTTTGAGTTGTTGGATGAAAACATTAGAGCAGCCGCCCTTGCCTGAGAACTGGGTAGATCTGATCCTGGAGAACGCCACACCTCTGAGCTCACTGGCTGTAGCACTAGATATGCAAGCCATTCTCCCCTCTATTAACAATTATTGGGTGTCTGTTCGGTATCAGGTACTGTACTGGAGATACAGTAGTGACCGAGGCAGAATCTGTTCCTTGCCTTTATAGAACTAACAGTCTGGAGAGAAAGTCAGACAATGGACAAGAGGTCAATATATAATTTCATATTGTAATTAGTGCTATGAAGAAAAAGAACTGGGTGCCGTGAAAGAATAATACGGATAGATCTATTTTAGATACGACTGCCATGCCCCACTTAAGAGAGGAGGTAGTTGAGGTTCTCACATCAGCAGCTAGTTGATGGCAGTCACAGCGGAAGCTTCTGAGCGTGGGGACCTGGGTCCCTCACCTCCTTCCTCCCTCCGCACCCTCCCTTCAGAGCCCGAGGTCCGCGCAGACGCACTGACGGTTGCCATGGGGACAGCTGCTCCTGCGCAAGCGTAGACTTCTTTAAGATGGCGGCGGTAGCGGCTGCACGAGCTGTGTCTGCGGGCCCTGGCCTCCGGGGTCTAAAACGGACACTGCCTCTTGTAGTAATTCTCGGGGCCACGGGTACCGGCAAATCCACGCTGGCGTTACAGCTAGGCCAGCGGCTCGGTGGCGAGATCGTCAGCGCTGACTCCATGCAGGTATGACAGTGCGGCTGTCCCCAGCCTGGTAAACCGGAGGCCTCTGGCTGATTGGATACCCTGTCGCTTGGTGGTAGTGGGTGAACCCCGAGGCTGTGGGGCGGAGGGGGCCGGGGAAGGGCACCAATAATTCCTAGGCGCCCACCATATGCCGGACATCGTGCCAGGTGTTTCACTGCCATCATCTCATTTACTTCTCAGGATATTACTGTATTACCTACTGGTGTAGGTACTGTTATTATCTCCATTTACCGATGAGGGAATTCACTTAGGGAGGTGAAACGACTATCTCTGTGTCACTAAGCGAATACTTGGAGATGGTATTTGAAGCTTTAAGGTTGACCTATAGGTGTCCATTATATACCTTTTGAAAGAAAATTATTCCAGAGCTTTTGCTATTTAGAGTTCCCAGCGACACCAGGATAAATCATTTACCATCTACGAGTGTCTGCTGAGGGAATGAAGCAGGGTGGATAGTCAGGAGACCTGGATTCTTCTCCCTCATCTGCCATCGACCACGTGACCTAAACAGTGTCGGTTTGGGGGGACGTTATTTATCCGTGAAGTGGAGAAAATGCCACTTACTTCACAGGGCTCTGGTGCTTAATAAGTGAGAACATGAGTGTTAGAAAGAAGAGCAGGGTGGCCTGTCCTGAAAAAGTCCAGGCACTTGGCAAATGCTTTATGATGCTGAGATTTTTAACGTACCGGCTGATGGGAATCAGGAGGCTTTGCCCTCTTCCTTGAGCCACAGGGAGGCCCAGAAGGAGTGTGAACACATCACACCTGGGAGCATTTGTGCTCCGATTGAGGATGGGTGACATTTGGGGTAAATCTCCGATGGAGGAATTACAGGTTAAGAGTTTTCACAGTGTAAATTAGATGCTCGGTGAAATGCCCCGTGCTGAACCTAGCACCTGATGGGTATTAAGCAAGGAGGGGCAGTCCTTCTCCCCACTGTACCCCGTAAACTCTGGGCATGGTTTCCACCCTCATTAATTCATGTGGGATGACACGACCATCAACACACATCAGATGATTAAGATAATTCAACAAATCTTTGTTCACAACCTCTACTGTGTGCTGGCTTTGAGAGGCAGACTTTAGCTCAAATCCCAGCCTTGTCTTTTCTAAGATATGCATCCTCAGCCTGACCTCTTCATGTCTTTGTTTCTTCTGTAAAATAGGAAGAATAATATCAATAACACGATATTATTGTGATGGTTAAGCGAGATTAAATATGTAAAGCACTTAATACAATATCAGGCACATAGTAAGTGCTAAAAATATGATTAGGTGCTATTTTCTGCAAGGCCGTTTTGGAGAGACAAAACTGCAATCCCTGTCTTCAAGGAGTTTTAGTCCAGATAAACATGAAACAAAGCAAGTTAACACGTGTTTGAAGTGAGTTATTAGTGATGCTTTGCAAGGGGTGGGGATGGGAGGTGGGGAGGAGAGAGACTACCGTATTAGATCTTATGATAAACCGTAGAATTTCTGAGAAGAGAGAAATCAGTGAAAGCTGATATAGTCATGGAAAGGCTCTGTGAAAAGGGACTTGAAGGATAGGTGAGTTTTAGATAGATAAAGAAGAAAAGGCATCGAAGGAATGTGAATGAAGATTTGGAAGGTGAAATGAGCTTAGTGTGCATGTAGGACAGTGAAAGGAGACTATTTAACAGGTATTGTAGATATTGTGGAATGGGGGATGAGTAACATGATGAAGACAGTGTGTAAGAAGCATTCATTTGTGAGCAGTATGCTGATGAATTGAATTTGGGGGTGGGTGGGAGGGGCATACCAAAAAAAAATCCAAGAATGTAATAATAATAGGTCTTTGGCTTGATACTTCCGAGACTTGGGTAATATGGGCTTCAGTAAGATGGCGTTGCACTGATAATATCTAAGGTCCATTGCAGTCTTAATGTTCTGTAATTTTGGGCTGGTATGTTAGTGGGAATGAATGGAAGAGAAAGATGTAACATTTTGAAGGTAGTATCATGTTACAGTATAAGTTGGTCACTGATTGTGGAAAGAAGAGAGCAGTGCACACAGTGTGTTTCAGGTTTGTGTGCCTGGGAGAGTATGGTGAGCCTGGAAGTCAGGAAGATCTGGCGGGGCACAGTGGAGGTGGCAGCAGGACATCCATGGGGAAAGTCTAGTGGGTGTGTGAAGAATGCAGCAGGTGTGATCCCATGTTAGGACTCTTACACTCAGAGGTTCCCTCTGCTTGGTGGAATGTCTTCCCCTACATAAGCATGTGGCTTGCTTCCTCTGTTTGTTCAGGTCTTTACTTAGGTGTCATCTTGTTGAGGCCTCTGACAATCCTATTTAAAATAACACAACACTGTTGCTCCCTGTTTCCGCCTCTTCCTCATGTACCACCCATAGTCCTTGTCAGGAAAGCGTTCTCAATAAAACATCTTAATTTTACAAATGTTTTTAAGTAAATTAGCGGGTTCTGGCAATAAGGATTGGTTATAGCTCTGTAATTGCTGTTATACATCATTCAGAAATGTTTCTTTACTCATAGCTGTGTACCATAAGGTTGAGCTTGCTAAAAGTCTTGCTCGATGTGAAATGGGCCACATCAGTTAGAAACTTTGTGCCTTATATAGTGCTGATGGTATGGTAGATCCTTAACATTTGATGAAACATTTGTTGACCTGTCTTATCAAAATGGCACATCACGATCCACTTAGATTCTTCCTGTTGTTATAAATAACTAGAATATGAAAATTAAATTTCTTTCATCCTTGGGATGCCATGAGGATTAATTAATGTGTGAAAAACACTTTGAAGATAATTGAGCTTTCTGCACTGGCAATAGGTTGTGTTTAATATTCAAAACATGGATATATTCCTCTCAGACCCGTTGGAAAACTTTGACCTTTAATTTTTCTTTTCAGTTCAAATAATGAAATAAAGTATCTCTGCCCCATTCACTGTGGGTATACGCAGCTCTTCATTTCTTTCTTTGCTCACCATGCTCCTGGTAGGGTAGTGCTGCTCTGCTTGTTTTTTAGCCAACGAAAGGAGATAATGCTTTTCAGTGACTTGAGGTTGACTCAGAAAATTTTTGTAAGCATGTGAACAAATGACGTTCTTTTTTTTTTTTTTTTTTTTTTGCGGTACTGGGGCCTCTCACTGTTGTGGCCTCTCCCGTTGCGGACACAGGCTCCGGACGCGCAGGCTCAGCGGCCATGGCTCACGGGCCCAGCCGCTCCGCGGCACGTGGGATCTTCCCAGACCGGGGCACGAACCCGCGTTATTTATTTATTTATTTATGGCTATGTTGGGTCTTTGTTGCTGCACACAGGCTTTCTCTAGTTGCAGAGAGTGGGGGCTACTCTTTGTTGCGGAGCACAGGCTCTAGGCGTACGGGCTTCAGTAGTTGTGGTGCTCCGGCTTAGTTGCTCCACGGCATGTGGGATCTTCCCGGACCACGGCTCAAACCCATGTCCCATGCATTGGCAGACAGATTCTTAACCACTGTGCCACCAGGGAAGTCCCTAACCAGCTTCTTCTTTTTTTTTTTATTTTTAAAGCAGATCTTTTTTTTTTTTTAATTTATTTATTTATTTTTGGCTGTGTTGGGTCTTCGTTTCTGTGTGAGGGCTTTCTCTAGTTGTGGCGAGCGGGGGCCACTCTTCATCGCAGTGCACGGGCCTTCTCACTGTCGTGGCCTCTCTTGTTGCGGAACACAGGCTCCAGACGCGCAGGCTCAGTAGTTGTGGCTCACGGGCCTAGTTGCTCCGTGGCATGTGGGATCTTCCCAGATCAGGGCTCAAACCCGTGTCCCCTGCATTGGCAGGCAGATTCTCAACCACTGTGCCACCAGGGAAGCCCTAACCAGCTTCTTAAAAGAACTTTTTCAGCTTTAGTTAAATCCACAGGCAGAATAATAACTTAAATTTGAATAGCACTGTTTATAAAATGCTTACATTTGCTTTTTTATCCTCACAATAACCTTGTAAGGTAGACATTATTATCACCTCACAGTTAAGGAAACAGGTACAAGGTCTTACAGTAGGTAGCAGACCTGGAGTTGGACATAGGTCTCTACTTTCCATGCTCAGTGCCTGCCTTATCCATACACAAAGTTATCCCTTTAGATGAGGCAGGAGCTGTGGGATTCAATTATTAGAGAGTATTTCTTGTATGACACTCATCCTTCACAGGAGTGTGCTGCATTTTGATCAGGGTATAAAATGTATTTTAGGATTCATATTGTGGATCTTAGTGTGAATTCATAATGATATCTCTCAAATTGAGTGTTGAGCTGAGTGTTGGCCATGTGATGCATTGCTAGGGGGCTGAAATTTACTGCAGCTGAGATATAATTTAATGTCAATAATTCGAAGATACCAAAGGCAGTGTTTACTGGAACAGAGGGAAACTAGGCCTTGTGGAGAGCCTAGACTGAGCAGTAAACTTCCTTGTTGTGACAGCCACACAGACTAAAGGGGGACCACATGGAAAGTGGATAATTAGAAAGGTTTTTCAAGTTTCCAAATTGATCTTTCTAAAAATCAGTATTTGAATTTTAATAATCTCTTGCTGCCTGTATTTCAGAATTGTACCAGTAACTCAGAAAGGATTGTAAAACACTGCCTTAAATCTTAAATTCTCTTGCACCTCATACTTCTTTTGTCATCCCTTTGTCCTACCTTAACTGTAGGGTCATCCCAAGGCAATCCCAGCAGGGTACTTCCCATCCAGGGAAAGTGCTTGTTTTTTGTAAACATTGAAGAAGTAAGTGCTCTAGGTATTGAGGTAGCTTCTTTGAGATAAAACCACAATGGGTGTTAAGGGTAGTGTGTCTAGGGTGATAATATTGTCCGGGAACATAATAGACAATGACTTGCTTTTTTAGCCATGTAGCACCTGAGGTCCTGCCTGGCCTCTCACTTCTCATTCTTGTGTCAGTGGTCTGTTGAGTGGGAAGTCAGAACTAACTTTCTGAGGGATTACTTGCTTAGGGACTTCTGCTGGGCTCAACTGTGGATTTTTCATGGTAAGGCTGACAAAAGTGAGAAACATTTGTGCTTAATTTTCTGAGTTTTCCAAACCCCAGTTTCACAAGTTGTAGAAGCATAAATATTCTCAGCTAGCAGTAAGAGTCTAAATTCAAGGAGGCACAGGTAATACAATCCCTGTTTTCCAGGATGGAAAAACTGAGGTGCAGAAAGATTAAAGAGCAGACTAGAGATCACACTGCAAGACACTTGCACACCTGGGAATTGGATCTGGATCTTCTAACTCATGTGTAGTGTCTGATATATTGCAGGAAGATGATACTGAAGGTCTTCTTTTCAGTCTGAGTCTTTTTCTTGCCATGTAAATTTAAGGTACAATGCGTCGCCTTCAGTGACTGGATGAAACATTGTACTGAGAAATTTGAAGGCACTTGCCAAAAGATGTACAATCGCTGCCTGGAAATACAGACTACCAACTATATGCCAAGAGAAAATAAACAAAGTGTTCTATTTGGGTTTATAGAGAGGAAGTATCTCTAATGCCTTATTTCTTCAAGTCCTGTGGAGAAGCAGTAGTCATACATAGGAGCACAGTTCCCTTGTGTTTGCCTAAATCTACAAGAGGGGAAGCAAATTATTTTTGGCAGTCTGACTAGTAAGCAGGCTATGTGTCACCTAATAAATGTGGAGTTCTGCATTCTTTGTCTGCTTTGGAACATAATTCAGGAGCAGTGTTTTTTTACCAAAGGACTGTTTGTCTGATAGTGCTCAAGGGAGATCTGGGTTGCCTGGAGGAGAGATATGAAAGGAGAGATGGGATAGTGGATCACAGTGGCTTACCAGGACATGAAAATGAAAGCTAGAAAAATCTGTTAACTAGGAGAAATGAGGGTTATCCAGAGGCTACTTGCCACAACTTACAGAGGCAGTGTTTTAAAGGACTGAGCTTGAGAGTAGGCCAGAGGAAATCTCAAAACTTTTGACTCATCTAAAAAAATATACATTAATTTCTAGGTCCCTGGGTTCAGATCCGTTGTGAGTGAATTTGGTTTTCCTTTGGCTACAGTATTAAGCTTGGGTGGGTTGTACATATATATTCAGTTTTTTTGCAGCTGTGGGAAGAACTTTAGGGTCAAACCTCCCATGTTATGTAAGGAAAGAGCAGTGACTACTGGCTCAATGGGAAACCATAGGAGAGCACAGATGGGACTTGCAGTTTCAGATCTGTGAGGATGAGGTGCTGCCCTGATGTTTCAGTGCCTGGGGCAGGATGTTGAAACAGCTCCACTTCAAGAAGGAATATATGTTTGAGGGGTGTAAGTTATTTGGGTATATAGGAATTCACCTGTGTGCTCTGCATATACTCTAGTATGGCTTAACTGAACTGGTTTTGGTTTCCTGTATAGTTTGTTGGATTCTTTAGATAAGTTTGAATCAGACCAGGGTCCTGTTTGTCTCTTTGCTTACCTTTGGGGCCCTACTTCTGAGCTGGAACTTCACCGCTGCTCCTTCCTCACTGTGGCAGCCAGAGTTCAAGCTCTTACCACTGTACCATGAATAATAATAATACTGAAAATAATAACAATAATAAAATGTATGTCAGGCAGTGTTCTAGAAGTTTGACATATATTATCTCATTTAATATCCTCAGCACAACCTTATTATGTAGGCCCTATTATTATCTCACCCCTACCAAAAATTACTTTCTTGAACCCTCATCTATGTCTCTATCTGGGGTAATTTTGCCCCCCCGGGGGACACTTGGCAATCTCTAGACGTTTTTGGTTGTAACAAATGGAAAGGTGGGTTCCTAGCGTCTAGTGGGTAGAGGCCAGGAATGCTGCAGAACATCCTACTATGCATAAAACAGCTCCTCCCAACAGAGAATTATCTGGCCCAAAATATCAATATATTGTACTGAGGTTGAGAAACCCTGTTTTACATTACTGTTAGTTATTAAATTTTGAAGTAATTACAAGATTTACACAAGAGTTTCAAAGATAGTACAGAGAGTTCTTGTATATTCTTCACCCAGCTTCTTCTAAAATTAACATATCATCATGGCACATTTATCAAAACTAAGAGATTGACATAGGCACAATACTGTTAACTAAACTGTAGACTTTATTTGGATTTTACCAGTTTTTCTACTACTGTCCCTTTTCTGTTTCAGGATCCAATATAGGATACCATATTACATTTAGTCCTCATGTCTGCTTGTCTCCAGTCTGTGACAGATTTCTTGGTCTTTCCTTGTCTTTCATGACTTTGTTACTTTTTGAAGTGTACTGGTCAGCTGTTTTGTAGATTGTCTCTCAATTTGGGTTTGTCTGATGGTTTCACATGATTATGAATTTTGAGAAGGCATACCACATAGGTGAAGTACCTTTCTCATTGCATCATATCAGGGTATAATGTCAGCATGATTTAACATCAACTGGTGATGTTAACCTTGATCATTTGGTTTAGGTTGTGTCTGCCAGCTTCCTCTACTGTAAAGTTAAATCTTCTTCTTTTCATTTTTAAAAATTTATTTATTTATTTTTGGCTGTATCGTGTGACATGTGGGATCTTAGTTCCCTGACCGGGGATTGAACCTGCGCCCCCTGCAGTGGAAGCTCGGAGTCTTGACCACCGGACCGCTGGGGAAGTCCCTATTTTTCCTTTCTATACTCTCTTTGTTGGAAATGAGTTGCTAAGTCCATCCCACATTGAAGGCGAGGGGATTTAAGCTCCACATCCTGAAGGGAGGAGTATCAAAGAATTTGTGGGCATATGTTAAAAGCACCACAGTAATTAATATTTTAGGGGAGATGCTTGAAGCAATGCAGATATCATGTTTTTCCTTAAAGTTTCACCTCCTAATTTTAACATTTATCAATGAATCTTTCCTGCTATAATTATTGTGGTAATTTCCTTCATTCTTCCTACTTCTATTTTAGTTTATTTTATTTTTAATTATGTGTATGTTTTGGGTCTTTATTTAATTAATTTATTTATTTGGCTGTGTTGGGTCCTTTTTAAAAATAAATTTATTTATTATCTTTTTATTTTTGTCTGTGTTGGGTCTTCATTGCTGCGCACGGGCTTTCTCTAGTTGTGACGAGCGGGGGCTACTCTTCGTTGCGGTGCGTGGGCTTCTTACTGAGGTGGCTTCTCTTGTTGCGGAGCATGGGCCCGCTCTAGGCACGCGGGCTTCAGTAGTTGTAGCACGCGGGCTCAGTAGTTGTGGCTTGCAGGCTCTAGAATGCAGGCTCAGTAGTTGTGGCCCACAGGCTTAGTTGCTCCACAGCATGTGGGATCTTCCCGGACCAGGGCTCGAACCTGTATCCCCTGCATTGGCAGGCAGATTCTTAACCACTGTGCCCTCCAGTGAGGTTATGTCATACATTTGTAATATAATTAGATTCATTTATTGCAGTCTGCGTTCTGTCCTGGTTCTTCAGACATTCTGGTTATTATTTTTTTTTAATTTGCATACAGTAGAGTGCATTCATTGTTGTGCACAGTTCTGTGGGTTTTTACAAATGGAGAGAGTCAGGTATCCACCATCACAGTACCATACTGAACACTTCCATCACTCTAAAAATTGCCTTATGTGGCCTCTTTGTAGTCAACTCCTCTACCTACACCAATTTTTGGCAACCACTGATCTGTTTTCTGTCCCTATAGTTTTGCCTTTTCCAGAAGGTGACATACATGGAGTCATACAACATGCAGCTTTTGAGGTCTGACTTTTTTCACTTAGCAAAATACATTTAAATTCTTCAGTGTTGTTGCATGAGTCCATTTCTCTTTGTTGTCGAGTATTATTCCATTGTACGTAATATGTTCATTGACATATGAAAGGCCATCTGAGTGTCAAGTTTTTAGTAGTTGTAAAGAAAGCTATTATAAACATAGCTAGTGGTTTAACTTTACAGGACTGGTTTAACTTTATAGGAAACTACTATTTTCCAAAATGAATGTACCGTTTTGCATTCCTACCAGCAGTGAATGAGAATTTCTGTTTCTTTGTTTTCTTTCCAGCATTTGATATTGTTGTTTTTAATTTTAGCAATTCTAATAGGTGTGTACTGGTATCTATGGTGGTTAATTTGCATTCCCCTAAAGGTTAATGATGTTGAGCATCTTTTCACATGCTTATTTACTATCTGTATGTCTTTGGTGAAGTGTCTGTCAGATCTTTTTTTGGGGGGGCTGTCTTATTGTTGAATTTTAAGAGTTTTTTTCATATATTCTGTATACAAATCCTTTATATAGACATGTTATTTGCAAATATTTTCTTCTAATCTGTATCTTATTTTTTCATTCTCTTCACAGTGTCTTTCACAAAAGAAAATTTTACATTTTCATTAAGTCCAGTTTATCTATTTTTTTCTTTTATGAATTGTGGCTTTAGTGACATATCTTAAAAACTCATTGCCAGGGAATTCCCTGGCAGACCAGTGGTTAGGACTCAGTTCTTTCACTGCCGTGGCCCCGCGTTCAATCCCTGGTCTGGGGACTAAGATCCCGCAAGCAGTGCGCCGCGGCCAAAAAAAAGCAAAAAAAACCAACTCATTTCCAAACCCAAGGTCATGCTGATTTTTCTCCTATTTTCAAAAAAGAAGTTTTATATATATATTTATATATATTTTTAAATATACATATGAGTTTTATAGCTTTTCATTTTACATTTAGGCCTGTGATCTGTTTTGAGTGAATTTTTATATAAGGTGTAAGATACGTATGAATGTCCAGTTGTACCAGCTCTGATTTTGAAAGACTGTCCTTTCTCCATTGAATTGCCTTTGCACCTTTGTCAAAGACCAGTTGACTATATTTGTGTGGGTGTACTTCTGGGGCCTCTAATCTGTTGCATTGATCTGTGTGTCTGTTCTTTTGCCAGTATTGCATTGTCTTTAGTTACTGTAGCTTTATAATAAGTCTTGAAATTTGATAGTGCAAGCTTTCCAACTTTCTACATTATTGTTTTTAATCTCTGTGTAGTATTCCATTTTATAGGTGTATCATAATTTACTTAACCAGGTTTCTGCTGAAGGACATGTAGTAGGTTTAGTTTTTTGGTTTTTTTTTTTTTTTTTTTTGCTTTAATAAATGATGCTGAGATGAACATCTTTGCACAAACATCTCTGCATTTGTGTGATTCTCTCTTCAGGGTAAATTTCTGGAATGGGATTGCTGGATGAGAGGATGTACATGTTACTTTCTTCTTCTTCCAGTTTTCCAAGAGCTTTATTAGAGTATATACTTTTTTTTTAAAAGCTTTTTTTGTTTGTTTGATGTGGACCATTTTTAAAGTCTTTATTGAATTTGTTACAATATAGCTTCTGTTTTATGTTTTGGTTTTCTGGCCTTGAGGCATGTGGGATCTTAGCTCCCTGACCAGGGATCGAACCCGCACCCCCTGCACTGGAAGGCAAAGTCTTAACTACTGGACTGCCAGGGAAGTCCCAAGAGTATATGCTTACTTTATATTATTTTTCTTATTGAGGTTAAATTCACATAACATTAACCATTTTAAAATGAAGAATTCAGGGACTTCCATGGACAGCGGGCACAGGTTCAATCCCTGGTCGGGGAACTAAGATCCCAAATGCTGTGCGGTGTAGCCAAAAAAAAAAAAGAACAATTCATTGGCACTTAGTACATTCACAGTGTTGTATACCAACTACTACCTCTATCTAGTTCCAAAACATTTCCATCACCACAAAAGAAAACCCGTACTCATTAAGCCACTATTTTGAGTTTCCCCTCCCCGCCAGCCCCTGACAGCCACAAGTCTGCTTTTAGTTTCTATAGATTTTACCTGTTCTGGATATTTCATAGAAATGGGATCATACAATATGTGACCTTTTATGTCTGTCTTCTTTCACTTACATTGGTTGTAGCATGTATTGGTGCTTCATTCCATGCTTGAATAATATTCCATTGTATGTATTGGTCACAATTTGTCCATCTGTTGATGGACATTAGCACCTTTAGGCTGTTGTGAATAGTGCTGCTATGAACATATGTGTAATGTATTTGAGTATGTGATTTAAATTATTTTGGGTATATACCTAGGAGTGGAATTGCTGGGTCATATGGTAATTCTGTGTTTAACTTTTTGAGAAATTGCCAAACTGTTTTACACAGTGGCTACATCATTTTACATTCCCATCATCAATGTATGAGGACACCAGTTTCTCCACATCTTCTCCAACACTTATTTCCTTAAAAAAAAAAAAAAGTTATAGCAATCCTAGTGGGTGTGAAAGTGGTATCTCATTGTGGTTTGGATTTACATTTCCCTAGTGACTAATTGGGCATCTTTTCATGTGTTTGCTGGCCATTTATGTATCTTCTTTGGAGAAATGTCTATTCAGGTCCTTTGCTTATTTTTATTTTTATTTATTTATTTATTTATTTTTTTACTAATATAGTATTTTTATTATTCAAATTGAATTATATTACTAAAATGAATTACATGGGTGATTCCTAATGATTTTAAACATGGAAATGTTGTCTCTGCACTTGAAATAAAACAGTAATTAAAAGCAAATATAAGTATTAGGAAGCCTGGATCTTTGCTTATTTTTAAATTGGGTCCCTTGTGTTTTTGTTTGAGCTGCACACATTACATTTTGATACATATTGCCAGACTGCTTTCAAAAAAGTTTGTACCAGTAGTATGTCTATTTCCCTGTACCCTTGCAATTCTGTGTGTTATCAATCTTTTCATTGTTGTCAGTCTGGTAGACAAGAAATGGATTTAATTTAAATTTCATTTCTGAGGTAGATTGTCTCTTTAAGGGTGCATTGGCCATTTGTGTTTTTCTTTTTTGAATTTCCTGTTCAATACCTATTATGCCTACTTCTGTATAATGTTTTTCATTTTTGTGTTTATCAATTTGTAAGAGCATTTTGTGTATTATGAGTTTTAACCCTTTGTCCAGTCTCATGAGTTGGAAGTATTTTTTCAGTTGGTCATTTGTCTTTTATGAATTTTTTTTGCCATATTAAGGTTTTTATTTTTTTTATTTTTTAACATCTTTATTGGAGTATAATTGCTTTACAGTTGTGTGTTAGTTTCTGCTGTATAACAAAGTGAATCAGCTATACATATACATATAGCCCCATATCTCCTCCCTCTTGCATCTCCCTCCCACCCTCTCTATCCCACCCCTCTAGGTGGACACAAAGCACCGAGCTGATCTCCCTGTGCTATCTGGCTGCTTCCCACTAGCTATCTATTTTACATTTGGTAGTGTATATATGTCCATGCCACGCTCTCACTTTGTCCCAGCTTACCCTTCCCCCTCCCCATGTCCTCAAGTCCTTTCTCTACATATGCATCTTTATTCCTGTCTTGCCCCTAGGTTCTTACAAAAAAAAAAAAATGTTTTTAATTTGTATATTCTTATACGCTTTTTAGGAGTACAAGTTAGTTTTAGTATTCTTTTAGAAAGAGTTGACATCTGCAGTTTATAATCCATTGAACTGTTGGAATTTACAGATGTGAATAAAAGGTGTTGTTGATTCTCTAGTGTGAATGAAGATATATCCAGGGCCTCCTTGCCTTCACTATGCATGTTGCTGTCCCCTTGGAGTCTCCTACGCATTTGTTCAGGTAGATGCAGATTAAGCATGGGATCCTGCATTGTCCAGGCTTACTTAGGTCTGGATACCTTTGGTTAGCTACCCAGTTTCCTTGCTCGCTCTCTCTCTCTTTTTTTTTTTTAACGTCTTGCTGCCTAGCACAATACTTGTAACAATGGTTTTTACCTTCAGCTGCACACTGGAATCACCTAGAGAGCATTAAAAAAATACTGATGCCTAGGCTTATAGTATTCAATAAATACCTGTTGATTCGGATTAGATGATTTGCCTAACTCTTCAGGTGCCAGTATTCTCTCCTAATTTATAGTTAGTCTTTAAGGTTTTCATTTAGCCCACTTATTTAGCCTGGTAGGCAGTTTTATTTACTGGGAAAACTGGGTTTTAGTCCCAGCTTTGCTACTAGCTCACTGTATATATAACTTTGGAAAGTTGCTGCCCCTCTCTGGGCTTTTAAAAAAAAATTTATTTATTTTATTTATTTATTTTTGGCTGTGTTGGGTGTTCGTTGCTGCGCGCGGGCTTTCTCTAGTTGTGGAGAGCGGGGGCTACTCTTCGTTGCAGTGCGCGGGCTTCTCATTGCAGTGGCTTCTCTCGTTGTGGAGCATGGGCTGTAGGTGCGTGGGCTTCTGTAGTTGCGGGACATGGGCTCAGTAGTTGTGGCTCACGGGCTCTAGAGCACAGGCTCAGTAGTTGTGGTGCACTGACTTAGTTGCTCCATGGCATGTGGGATCTTCCCAGACCAGGGCTCGAAGCCGTGTCCCCTGCATTGGCAGGCGGATTCTCAACCACTGCACCACCAGGGAAGCCCCCCTCTCTGGGCTTTAATTTCCTCTTTGGATATGTTAGGGAGGGGAAACTGACTGGATTAGATCAGGGATCAGCAGACTTACTAAAGTCCAGATAGTAAATATTTTAGGCTTTGTGGGCCATACAGTGTCTGTTTGTCTCAGTGTCTAAAGCTCCTTTCAGCTCTGGTATTTTTTGTTTCTCTCCTTTCAAACTCTAGTCAGGGAACTTATCTCAAAGAGCCAAGGAAAATCTTATTTAACCACCAGCAATTAAATATAGGTAATATCAAGCATTTGTGTACTGCTTACCATCTGCCTGGCACAGTTCCAAACATTTTACATATATTAACTCTAATCCTCAGAATGACCCAGTGAGTATAGATGCTGTTATTATCCCCATTTTACAGAGGCAAACTTCAGGCAAAGGAAAATTAGATTCTTAAATAACCTGCCAGATGAAGGCTAACTGGGCTGTAGAGCCAGATTTGAACCTGGATTTTCTGGTTCTGTTATGCTATACTCCTCTCCCTAACTTAGACATATACCTCCAAATAATGGAGCATCTCAGCTATTATACTCTAGCATAACTATCCTAAGAGAAAATATCACTGAAACCATCAAAAGTGTGCCAATCTTGAGGCTGTAAAGATGGCCACAAAATAGAAACTTTATCATTAACTTTGTTTTTTTCTCTTAAAGTAGCCCTTTTGTTTCTGTCTCAGCATTATAGTCACATGGCACTGTCTGTGTGCGTATTTCTAGCTTTCTGTCACACTTACACTGAACCCCTTCAAGGTTCTCAAGAGTATGGTAGCTGTATTCTCCTCAGCTTCTTGAATTTAATTCCACGTCAGTAGGAATTCATTACTTCAAGCAAGCAAACAGACCAGAGTCAAATGAGGATAAAACTTCTACTGATAAGAGGCAGCAGAAACAGCTTGGGTTATAGGCATAGCATCTAGGCTTTAGTTCTGCTTCCACTACCATCAACTATATGGCCAGGGGAGCTCTCTGAGCCTCAGTATTCGCAACATAAAATTTAGGTGATAAGACTGGTTACGTTATCTCTGAATTTCCTTATATCCATGCTTCATCAGTGTTTGCAGGTGGACTGTTTTTTTTAACGTTTTGCTTTTTTTTTTAAATTTTATATTTATTTTATTTATTTCTTCTTGGCTGCGTCGGGTCTTAGTTGTGGCACGAGGGATCTTTTCATTGCAGCACGCGGTCTCTTCGTTGGCAGCGCTTGGGCTTCTCTCTAGTAGTGGCTTGCGGGTTTTCTCTCTCTAGTTGTGGCGCACAGGCTCCAGGGCGCATGGGCCCTGTAGTTGTGGTGCGTGGGCTTAGTTTGCCCGCAGTATGTGGGATGTTAGTTCCCTAACCAAGGAGTGAACCTGTGTCCCCTGCATTGGAAGGCGGATTCTTTACCTCTGGACCACCAGAGAAGTCCCCTGCAGGTGGACTTCTAAGCAGCCACAGCATAGGCTCTGCATTGCAAAGTTTCTCATTTTAACTTACAAGTATGTGCTCATTTTGCATTCTCTGTTCTTATCTGTCTATATTTATTCAGACGTACAAATGTTTCAAATTCTTGTTGCCACCAAGTAATTGATGCTCTGGAAGAATACATCACATACATATTATGTATGCAGGTTTTTTTTTGGTTGTGCTGCGAGGCTTGTGGGATCTCAGTTCCTTGAGCAGGAATTGAACCCTGGTCACAGCAGTGAAAGCCCAGAATCCTAACCACTAGGCGACCAGGGAACTCGCTGTGTGCACTTCTTTTTTCTTATTTATTTATTTATTTTATTTTAATTTATTTTATTTTTGGCTGCGTTGGCTCTTTGTTGCCATGCGTGGGCTTTCTCTAGTTGCGGCGAGCCGGGGCTACTCTTCGTTGTGGTGGGCAGGCTTCTCATTGCGGTGGCTTCTCTTGTTGCGGAGCACGGGCTCTAGGCGCGCGGTCTTCAGTAGTTGTGGCACACGGGCTCAGTAGTTGTGGCTCACAGGCTCTAGAGCGCAGGCTCAGTAGTTGTGGCGCATGGGCTTAGTTGCTCCGCGGCATGTGGGATCTTCATGGACCAGGGATCGAACCTGTGTCCCCTGCATTGGCAGGCGGACCACTGCGCCACCAGGGAAGCCCTGTGTGCGTTTCTTAATTTGATAAGCATAGCTTTATGTGATTCTAATCCCTTTTCCTTTGAAGAGAGATAGCCATAAGAAAATAAAAGTCATGATTGGCACTATAAATTTCAAACCACTCCTTTTACCAGACTGACTGAACAGGTCAAGGTACTGGTTCTCCTGCTTTCTGGGCACCTTAATCTGGCTGTTTATTCAACGTGTCTGCAGTTGGATCTCTGCTAAACAAAGCTAAAAGGAGTAGTTGCCTGCCATGATGTCCCTGCAGCTAATTCATTGTTTCCAATGTAGTGAAGTGTAAATTTTTTTAAAAGGTATCCTTTTATTAAAGAAAAGTTAGCCAAGAGACTGACTTTTTCTCTACTCTTCAACAGCTCTTCAGGTGAATAACCAAATTCAAATTCCTTTAATCAAAAAGGAAAATCAACTTTCTGGCGAGTGTCAACATCTTTAAAAAAAAAAAATTTCCTTTATCCTCCTATGCCAAAACTTTTCCTGAAGCTTGGACTATTAGAACTAGAAGGGATGTTAGATATGAGGAACTTGAGGTTCCAGAAATGAAAACTGACTTTCCAAAGTCACAAAGCTGATTTGTACAGAGCAGAGATTAGCAACATAGTGGGAAAAGAACACTGATGGTGAAGTCAGAAGACATGGATTCAAAGTTTGTCTCTGCCACTAACTAGCTGTGTGACTTCAGGCAGGTTACCTAATGTGTCTACATTTCTATTTCCTCACTGGTGAAATGAGGCAACATAATTTCATAGGGTGTGAAACTCTTAGCATAAGATCCAGCACTCTGTACCTCTGGCACAGAGTACTAATTGAGTATATTCCATGTATTAGACACTGTACCAGGTGCTGAGACTAGAGATAAAATACAGTCTTCCCTCAGAACTTGTAGTCTAGTGGGGGAGATCAAAATACTTCACATGTGCAAGAAGTTCTGTGATAGAGGTAAATACAGGGTAATGTGGAAGCATGGAGGACAAGCATGGATGGGGGAGGATGGGGAGAGATCTCAAGGCAGGCTTTCATTAGAGGTGGTGCTAAAGAGTTTGGGGCTGCATGAAGCCATTTTCATTTCAGAAAGATCACCGGCTGCAGTGTGGACTAAATTGGAACGGTTATACGCTAAAGGAAGGAAGGTCAATGAGGAAGTTGATGGAACAGTTCAGCTGTGAAATCATGAAGCCTTCAATTGATGTAATGGCAGTGGGAAATGTAATGGTGATAAGCTTTGAGATAATTTTAGGAACTTGTGTGAATAGAAGTTGAGACAGATTGGAAATGTGAGGGGAGAGAGACAGAGATACTAGGATCACTTAAAGATTTTTGGTTTGATTATCGGTTCACTCAAGTATGGGTTAGAAGATAAGGAGGTCAGTTTGGACATAGCAGGTTTCAGGTGCCTGTTTGGGGTGATGATGGTGATGATGATAGCTACCTAACATTTATTGCTGCTTCCTAAAGGGCAGGCCTATTCCATATGCTTTGCTGTATCATTTATTTAATTTTTACAATAATCCTTTGAGGTAGATTTAAGATTATCCTTATTTTATAAATAAGGATTATGAGGCACAGAGAGGTTACTGTCTTGCCCAAGGTTACATAGCTAGTAAGTTGTGAAGCCAGGATTTAAATCGTGGCAATCAGACTCTAGAGTCCTTACTGTTAACTGCTTCATCACTATATAATATACCTCTCATAGATGATGGAAATGTCCACTAGGCAGTTAAATGTACAGTTCTAGCATCATGAGAGAGAACTAGATTGCAGATTGGATTTCGGGAGTTATCAGCACAAAAAATGGTTGTAGAAGCCATGGGGGTCACCCAGAGAAAGTTTATAGTACAGAAATGGCAGGTAGATGACATAAAGACTGCCGTTTCTCCATATTGTTCCCGTGACAGACATTGCTAATAGGTCAGTGGCTGGCCTCAGTAAAGTAAACTGAGGAAGGTCCAGTGAGATAGGAAGAAAACCTGGAGAAGATGGTGCATTTGAAGTCCCAAAGGAGAATGATTTATTTATTTATTTTAAATTTTATTTTATTTATTTATTTGGCTGTGTTGGGTCTTAGTTGCGGCACGCGGGATCTTCATTGCGGCATGCAGGATCTTTCGTTGCGACTCATGGGCTTCTCTCTAGTTGTGGCTCTGGCTCAGTAGTTGCAGCGCATGGGCTTAGTTGCCTCGTGGCATGTGGGATCTCAGTTCCCTGACCAGGAATCGAACCCACATCCCCTGCATTGGAATGCAGATTCTTAACCACTGGACTACCAGAGAAGTCCCCAAAGGAGAATGATTTATGAAGGAGAGCTCAGGAGTATCAGATTGTTGTATTTCAATTACATGTTTTGAGAGCTTAGCAGAAAAATGTCATATTTGGCAGTCAGGGTTCGTTAGTGATCTCAGAGAGGGAGACATCCATGGAGCAGTGGTGGGCAGCCAGCAGAGAAGGTGGATGGATAGTTATATTGATGCATAATCCAAGATTGTGGTTTTCAAGGCAGGTGTAATCCCTAGAGGCAAGAAAGAGATTGAAGGGCTTCAGCATCTAATTTGGATTAGGAAGTAAATGGGGTCAGAAGGGGGAAGATAACTTGAGCGGATGGAACCAAACTAGTGGGGGGTAGCTTTTCCTTTTGCTTGTAGACAGCTGTGTTGGTGCATCATAGCCAGCCAGCACTCGGACAGAGCTCCAGGATCTGCCCAGTGTCTCTGCTGGTTAGCACACTCATTAGGACCATCCTACAGCATGCCAACCCCAAAGGGTTGGAGCTGCAAGGAGTGGGACCTTTGGCTGTACAGATTTTGGGGGAGTTTCTCCGAGGTGAAATTTCTTTGGATCAGGGTTTCTCAACTTTGAGACTCTCGACATTTGGGGCTGGATAATTCTTTGTTATGGGGGCAGGGGGTTGTCTTGTGTATCGTAGGATGTTTAGCAGCATCCCTGGCCTCTACCCACTAGATGCCAGTAGCATCCCCACCCCCAAATTGTGACAACAAAAATGTTTCTAGACGTTGCCAGGCATCCCCTGATGGACTAATTCACTTCCGGCTTACAAACAACCACAGCTCTAGATTCTGGTTTTCCTCTAGGTCTCTGTTGTAGATTTCCCTCACCTTCATTAGCTCCTCTGGGCACTTGAGCTCTGTTGGTTTGGAGAGTTTGGGTTATTTCGGCCTTGTAGCCTTTTTTCAGAACTTTTTCACTCTGAAAATAAACTCTCAATAGAGGTGAGACAAAGAGACGTTATTTCCCTATAGTACCCAGTTAAATACCTAGAACATTAAATGTTTAATGATCATGATATTTAGAGAAGATTGTAAGTCAATCTTTAATCTCTCTCTTATAAACTTTATATCACTTATCTCCTTATAGTATATTTGTGTCTCTAGCTAGCTGGACTCCTTGAGGACAAGGACCCTTTCTAAGTCTTTGCACTCCTAATGTCTTGCAGAGTACCTGGCACACAGTAGACTCTCAGTAAATGTTTGCTGAGATAAGCCAGTTTTGTTGATAATTGGCTAAGTAGGTTAAACCTGCAATTTCTCAGAGTATTTCAGTTATCAAGTCTTACAAAGAGGCCAGAGTACCCTTCGTATTGTCAAAATCTGATTTGTGCAGAGAAGCATTTTATCTAATCATTTCTATGTACACAGATCACAGGTGTCCTCTGGGAGAATGGGAAATAGAACAGAGTGACGTGCTGCCTTTAAAAGATAACACAGATCCTTTTAGTTCTTCTGGCACCTAGAGCTGACTATGCTATAGGTAGAGTCACACTGAAACTATAATTAAAGATGGAAAATAGGCAAAATGTCAGGCAGTCAGCTACTACAAACCTGTTCTCGTGGAATGTTTTCTAGACAGGTAATAAAATTATAAGCCCAACTGTGGCATTTACAATAAGAATATGGACCAAATGTGACATTTATAAAGCTGATTGGTTTCTAGGTTTGTTTAGATATTTATCCTTAATGCAAATGTATAAAATGTTGCTCTGTTTTTGCTTTTTGGCCTAGCAGTATGATTTTTTTTAGCAGTATGATTTTAATTGATAAATAATGTGCACCATAAAACACATAATTCATAACTGCACAGTTCAATAAATTATCAAAAAGTGAAAATACCTGTGTAACCACAACTCAGTTCAAGAAATAGAGCACTACCAGCCCTCTCAATAATTTTGAAAAATACCGTATGATTCAGCAGTTCTACTTCTGGGTATATATTCAAAAGAATTGAAAAATTCAACAAATCTTTGACATTTTAATTTTATTGTGCTAATTTTCACTAGTTTCTCATTGTATCTAAAATCTATCATCAAGTCTTTTTAAAGTTGTGGAAAAATATACATAATAGATAAAACTTACCATTTTACCAACCATTTCAGTGGCATTAAGCACATTCAGATTGTTCTGCAACCATCATCATTCTCCATCTCCAGAACTTTTTTCCTCTTCCCAGACTGAAATTCTGTACTCATTATACACTAAGTTACCATTCCTCTCTGCCCCAGCTCCTGGCAGCGACCACTCTACTTTCTGTTTCAAAATTTGACTATTCTATGTATGTCGTATAAGTGGAATCATAATATTTGTCCTTTTGTGACTGGCTTACTTTACTTAGCATAATGTCTTTGGGGTTCATCCATGTCATAGCAAGTTCATCCATGTCATAGCAAGTTCATCCATGTCAGAATTTCCTTTCTTTTTAAGGCTGAATAATCTTCCATTGTAAGTATAGAACACATTTGTTTATCCGTTTATCTCTGATGGACACTTGGGTTGCTTCTACCTTTTGGCTGTTGTGAAAAATGCTGCTATAAACATGGGTGTATATATATATATCTCTTCAACTCCCTGCTTTCAGTTCTCTTGAGTATATACCGAGAAGCGGAATTGCTGAATCATATGGTAATTCTACTTTTCATTTTTTGAGGAACCGCCATACTGTTTTCCATAGCTGCATCATTTTACATTCCCACCAACAGTGGGTGTGAAGTGCTTCCAAAAATTTTTAAAGACTCCTTTTGTTACGGAAATTTCCCAATATATAAAAAAATAGAGGGAATAGTAGTTGAACTCCCATATATCTGTCACCTAGCCTCAATAATTATGAACACTTGGCCAGTCTTGTTCCAATTATAATCTGTCCTTCCTCCCCCACTATTGGAACATAGACCCCAGTCATCATAAACTTAAAGCTAATTAATTTTTAAATTGAAGTATAGTTGATTTATAATATATAAACTTTCTTTTTTTTCTGTTAAAGCAAAATAAAGCATAAAACAATGTTATTAATATAAGTAGTGTATTGTGAATTTTACTTGCATCATAGCTGTGTATTTGATTGAGTGATCCATACCTCTTGTGTCGTTATTAACAAATATTTTCTCAGCATCATTCTTGCTCTTGTACAGTGCAGGTATAGATATACTCTACATATGCCTTTCATCTACCCTTGCCTTCTTGCTTGTTAACACTTTATGAGTAAAATTTTAAAATACACAGTTACTATGATCACAAGCTGCCTCGTCATTTGTAAACACAACTATAACAGCATATCAGTACCTGTCAGAAGAAGTCATATTAGATTGGAAAGGAGTGAAGCAACATCATTATAGACATAGCCTTGAATTACCTCTAATATTTTTTTAATTGAGGTATAAATATTGACATACAACATTATATTAGTTTCAGGTGTACAACAAAATGATTTGACATCTGTATATATTGTGAAATGATCACCATGATAGGTATAGTTAACATCCATCACCATTCATAGTTACAGAATTATTTTTTCCTTGGGATGAAATTTTCAAATTTACTCTTAGCAACTTTCAAATATGCAATAGCGGTATTATTAACCATGCTGTACATTATAGCCTTGTGACTTATTTATTTTATAACTGGAAGTTTGTGCTTTCTGACTGCCTTCATCTGTTTTGCCCACCCCGTGCCCCTACCTCTGGCAACCACTAATCCTTTACCTATGCAGCTCCTATTTCTTTTTAACAATTTATTATTATTTTTTTTTATTTTTTTAAATTTTTTATTTTTTTGCGGTACGCGGGCCTCTCACTGTTGTGGCCTCTCCCGTTGCGGAGCACAGGCTCCGGACGCGCAGGCTCAGCGGCCATAGCTCACGGGCCTAGCCGCTCCGCGGCATGTGGGATCTTCCCGGACCGGGGCACGAACCCGTGTCCCCTGCATCGGCAGGCGGACTCTCAACCACTGCGCCACCAGGGAAGCCCTAAAATTTATTTTTTTAAGGATTTTTTTTGACGTGGACCATTTTTAAAGTCTTTATTGAATTTGTTACAATATAGCTTCTGTTTTACGTTTTGGTTTTGTGGCCTTGAGGCATGTGGGATCTTAGGTCCCCAACCAGGGATCAAACCTGCTCCCCCTGCATTGGAAGGCGAAGTCTTAACCACTGGACTGCCAGGGAAGTGCCCTGATTTCTTTTTTAAAAAAAGACATCATATACTTTTATTTGTATGTACTTCAAAATACTGTACACCTCAAAGTTAAGGACTCTTTTTTTAACATAACCATAAAAGCATGTTATACCTAAAAGTTAACAATAATTCTTTTATCATCAGATACCTAGTTTGTATTACCTATATCTTTATGCTCAGTTTCTTTTAATCTGATGGTACAGGAAACAAAGGGTTAACAAGTCACTCTGAGATGACAGTTTACATTGTTAATCAAGATTCAGTTACAATTTTTAGTTTGTTAACTCTACCAGCAAGAACTCTGTTTTGTTTTTAAACCATTAATGCTCTTCTTCCTGGTATTCATTGACATTTGTATATATACCATAAACAGTACATTAGGCTGCTTCCTTCAGCAAATAAGGTGAGCTTAGTTCTAGGGTTACCTTCTGTTTGATTTATTATTATTCTTTTAATAAATTTATTTATTTACTTACTTTTGGCTGTGTTGGGTCTTCGTTGCTGCTCGGGTTGCCGCGAGCAGGAGGCTACTCTTTGTTGCGGTGCTCAGGCTTCTCATTGTGGTGGCTTCTCTTCGTTGCAGAGCATGGGCTCTAGGTGTGCGGGCTTCAGTTGTTGTGGCTCATGGGCTCTGGAGTGCAGGCTCCGTAGTTGTGGTGCACAGGCTTAGTTGCTCTGCGGCGTGTGGGATCTTCCTGGATCAGGGCTCGAACCCATGTCCCCTGCATTGGCAGGCAGATTCTTAACCACTGCGCCACCAGGGAAGTCCCCTTCTGTTTGATTTATGTTTATGTGTTCATCTGTTAAAACTGGCCATTTTAAGGGGCTCTAGAAAATACACCTAAAGGCAGACACAGGATGAAAATATATCTTCACATTTATCTACTTATCTGATGGAATGTGCTGGTAGAGATGTTTACATTTTGGCTTTTTTGGAGGTGGGGGCTGGTAATTATACATTTGCAACTATACATTTTCTTAACGTTAATCTCAGTGTTAAAAATGAGACTATTTACAGAGGTAAGAAGTCCTCTTTTGGCAAAATCAAGTTGTTGCTGGATTCTTTAACATTGGGTCATTTGGAATCTAAGCTTCAATAGAGCCAACTGAAGGCTGTGGGAAAAGAAGGAGAGGCACACACAATTATTAATTCTTTTTCCCTCCTTTAGTTTTCTTAATTTGCACAGAAGACCACAGTATACAGTATACCCCACTGTATACTGTGGTCTAATGTTTGAAGGAAGTCTTGTTCAAGATACAGGGAAAAGAACACCCTATGATTTAAGATTCCATCAGTATTCAGGTGTAAGAATGCAATTCTCTTGTCAGGCACAGATAAATAAGTTAGTTAAAGGCAAAGCTAGTTCTTTCTCTATGGCTCTATTTATATATTTTCTGTGTGTTGTTTTCTTTTGTGTTTTTTTTTAAGAGGGCTGTTTTGTTGGTTTATTTATTTCAAAGAAAGTTGTACTATAAGGTTTTTTTTGTTTCTTTTTTAAAAATTTTTATTGCAGTATAGATTTACAATGTTGTGTTTCAGGTGTACAGCAAACTGAATCAGTTATACATATACATATATCCACTCTTTTTTTAGATTCTTGTGTGCTGTCTTACTAATTAACAATTTTCTTTTTTCTTGAAGATAGCTTATATCCTTGTTGAGTAAGTAACCTCAGTAGCTAGGAGCACAGAGGCTTCAGAGTGATAGTGACACTAAAATTATTTCCCTTTCTTCTTGTGTTGTTGTGATAGTATTGATGGTAGTAATATGGGTAATAATATAGTGACCCTTATATAGTATTTACCATGTGCCAGGCAAAAACTAAATTCTTTACATGTATTAACTCATTTAATTTACACAACAACCATATGAGATAGATATTATTATCCTCATTTAACTGATGAGGTATTAAGGCACGCAGAGGTTAGTAACTGACTACTCCAAGTACAAATAACTAGTAAGTGGCAGAGCTAGGAATTGATCTGAGGCAGCCTGGCACCAGGGTCCTTCCTCCTAACCATTATACTGTACTGTACTTATTTGACACCCATATAAGTAAAGGGAAATGTGAGATAAAAAATGTGCTTAACATCTTTGTGGGCTCTATGGAACGTATTATTTGTTCATTCAGTGCTCCCTGTAGAATCAGTGATTACAGAGAGAACATTTAATCTCAAAGCATTCATCCCTATTTTCAAACTAGTATTTTCAGATCTGTTCTCCATCTGAGACCTTGCATTTAGAAAAAGTACACTTGAACTTTTTAGTTGAATTGGCAGATCAGGAGCTTACAGACAGGATATTGCCTTTGAGTATTTAGACTGTATTTGCTGACCTCCTGAAGCAGTAATTTGGCACACTGTTTCTACTACAGTTCAGCAGTATTAGGGGTTCTGACTTCAAAGCGTGTATGTGTGTGTTTTATATATATCTTTGTAGATAGGCCACTTCTCCACAAATGGAGCCAATCTTTTACAAATTCTAAAAACCTTTCAGAGCATTTAAATCCAAAAAATATCTAAGCATTTGAAGTAGAACTATGAGCAATGCAAAATGTTACCTTTCTGGAGACTTGTGATAGGTAGTAACAACCTGCCCACTTCTAAATGCTTGAAGTTCAGGCCAAAGAACCTCCAGTTAATCTTGCAGAGTTAGTTCTTATTTGGGCACCGATTTACATATACTTTTTATCTTTAAGTCTGAGTTAATAGCCACTGTTTGATAAGAAAGCCAATGTTCTGTTTTCTTCTGTTTCCTTTGTCTTGGATCATGTGGATCTGGCTGTGCTCTGGTTAGAACACATTTCCTCTGGTGCTTTGGGTCAGTCAAGTGTTTGGCTGCAGGGAGGAATAGATCACCATTTCTGCCCATCAAGTGTGCATCTTATGGAGACAGATGACTTTCTCATGCTAATTTTCTTTCCCCTAGGTTTATGAAGGCCTAGACATCATCACCAACAAGGTTTCTGCCCAAGAGCAGAGAATGTGCCAGCACCACATGATCAGCTTTGTGGATCCTCTTGTGACAAATTACACAGTGGTGGACTTCAGGAACAAAGCAACTGCTCTGATATCCTTAGGAAAGACAGCAACTAGGCTTGGTGGCTACAAGGCAGCCCAAGCCAAGGAAGTTTTCTTTCTAGTGACAATTTCTCCTAAGCAGAGGTACCCAAGATCAATAGTAGCATCCCCATGAGAACTATTCGGATTGAAAAGATAACAGTGTTCTTGCTACTCTGAGTCTTGTCCTCAGCCTGTAGCATCAGCATCACTTGGGAGCTTGTGGAAGTGCTGAATTTGGGCCTCATTCTAGACCTACCGAATCAGAATCTGCATTTAACTAGAGTCGCAGGTGGTTCACATGCATATTAAAATTTGAGAGGTGGGCTTCCCTGGTGGCGCAGTGGTTGCGCGTCCGCCTGCCGATGCAGGGGAACCGCGTTCGCGCCCCGGTCTGGGAGGATCCCACGTGCCGCGGGGCGGCTGGGCCCGTGAGCCATGGTGCGCGTCCGGAGCCTGTGCTCCGCAGCGGGAAAGGCCGCAGCAGAGGGAGGCCCGCATACCACAAAAAAAAAAAAAAAAAAATTTGAGAGGTGCTGTTTTAGTGGAGAGAACACTGATTTAGGAGCCAGAAAATCCATGTCCTAGTTTTAGAACTGCCCCGTCTGACCACAAAAATTTAATTGGGTAAAGCGTTTACCCCACTGAGCTTCACTTTCCCACCCTTTAAATGGGTATAAGAAATTAATTTATAAATATAATGGAATTATAGTTAGAATTCCAAAGGGATTAGGAAAAAAAGTTCTGGGTAGCACCAGGAAATTTTGGAAAAAAGAATAACATAAGGGGGGGGCTGCCCTTAAATTTTAATGTCCAGACTGCCTTTAATATCTGGACTGCTACATATTAAAACATATTGAAAATTCATAATAATTATAATAGCATGGAACTTATGTAATACTAGACAAATTTATGGCACAGATTAGAAAAGTCAGATACAAATTCAAATGGATGTATATATTTAGCTTATGATCAAGGTGGCATTTCAAAACAGTGGAGAAAGAATGTAGTATTTAATAATTATTCCTGGGACAGTTAATTATTTTTGGAAAAAAAAATCAGGTCCTTATTATATGGACATAAATTCCAGGTGGATTTCAGAGTTAAGTAAATATGTATTTTTTTTAAACGAAACTGAAACAAATGGGATAACATATAATTGAGTAGTTATGTGATTTTAGAGTAGGGAAGGACTTTGTAGATATAGTTTTCTTTTTTTTTAAGGATTTTTTAATTCAATTTTTCCTTTTTATTGTGTTAAAATATGCATAAAACTTACCATCTTAACCATTTATAAGTGTACAGGTCAGTAGTCTTAAATATATTCACATTGTTGTGCAGCCATCACTACCATCTATGCCCATAATAGTTTTTTTGTTTTTTGGGGTTTTTATTGAGGAAAATAGCTAGATTTGGATATGTTAGAATTAAGAATTCATACTGGCAAGAAAGTATTTCAACCATTTCAATTCCTAGGTATCTACCCTAGAGAAGCCTTGCCACAAGTATACCAGAAGATGGGTGGTAGATCTAATTTTAACAACATTGTTGCTCTTAACAGCAAAAACATATAAATACCCAAATTCTTACTTACAGAAGAATGTATAAAATGTGCTTTGTTCATATAAGTACTTTTTCAGCAGTGAAAATGAATAAGTTGCAGTTACGTGCATCAGTCAATGTGGAAGAATCTCAGAAACAACATAAAATGCGGGAGATTATAGAAGGATACATAGATGGTCATACCATTTATTATAAAAGTTAAAAAGCAAGCAGAGTTAACCAATATGTTGTTTAGGGTCTTATATACATCAGTAATAATGTAAAGAAAAGCAAGGGAATGATGAAAAACAAACAATACACAAAACAATTCAAGACAGTGGTTCCCTCAGAGAGGGGCAGTAAGGGGTTGTGATGGGAATTACTACATAGGAAGCTTCAAAAGAATTGATAATATTCACTTTCTTACATTGGGTTCATGAGTATTTGTTTTATTTTTAGGCTTTATTATTTACATATGCTGCATATGTTCTTTTGTATGTACTGAATATTTTATAATTAAAAATAATAACCCAGCTCACTAGAAACAAAGTTAAAAAACAGACTAGATAAGGCCAAAAAATAAAAAAATTTGAAAACAACAACAAAAACAGACTATAAACCAGGGGAAAAATATCTGTAACATTAGTATACTTATTATATGAAGAACTCAAAAAATACTTAAAGACCATGAGTAGTAATTCACAAAGGAAGAAATATAAATGGTGATAAACATGAAAAAGAGTTTACCATTGCCATTAATCGAGGCCATGCAAATCAAAATAACAAGATAATATTTTTTTGCCTATCAAGTGGGCAGAGATTAAAATGCAGATAATAATTCTTGCTCTACCTGCTTTATAAAGCACTTATATCAGATGAAGTAATGCATATGAAAGCCCTTTTCACATTAAAACATGTCACCAAATGAACATTGTTGCTGTAAGACAGTTCAGTTGTTCAGAAAGAACTGATGGAAAGTAGAGAGCTAATTAAAAGAGTTAAAGGGCAACAACAGCAGGAGATGACTTAATCAGATCACTTAGAGGTTTGGAGATTTGTGAATTTAAGTAAGAACCTAGAATCAGAGTGTCAGAACTGAAAGTACCTTAAGTATTCGATCAACCTTCTTAATTTGACAGGTGAGGGTAGTAGATACTGAGGCCCAGAGACAAAGGTTTTTGCTTAGGATCACAGTTGTTTCATGGCTTGGGCAGACATGTTAAACCTTTTCCCACCAAATAACTCCTATCCCATCTCCCTCCCTCTTTTCCATCTCTCCCTTCTGGTATCTCACCATTTCCCCTTCCCCTTTTATTTTCCTTGCTTCCTTTCCCTTTGTTAGTCAGATTATATATTTGAAGTTTTATTACAATTACTGTGTAATTGTATGTTTCTTATACTTAATTTATAGGGGGGGATATAGAATTTGTTTTTCTTTTTAAAAAACGAATAGACACGTTTCTTCCTAATGCTCCTTGATTAGTAACATCTTTCTCCCCTCCCTACCCCAACCTCTTATAGAGGGGTTCTGATAGAAAAGAAGTCATCTATCTCTATGCCCACAGACTGGCTGGCAAGGGGAAGAAGTGTGTAAATGAGTCTTTATCTGGGTTGAAAGTCTCTTTATCAGTTATTCTCAGAAGGAAAGCTCTTCGTAAAGCAGATAATTATCTGTTCAACAGAGATTCTAAAGAGAAAAATTCCAAGTAGCAGTGGTATAAAAACAATAATGACTAAAGTAAATTGAGTGCTTACTCAGTTGAAAAAAATATTTCAGGCATTGTCTTAGGGATTTTATTTGCACTGTCACGTGTAATGCTCGTAAGAACTCATGAGGATTTTACAGGTGAGAAAACTGAAGCTCAGACAAGTTGAATGACTTGCTGAGTGTTGGAGCTGGTAATTGAAATCTGTTTGTCTTCACAGCCTTTGCTTCCCAGTTCATCTGGTAGAGTTTCAAGTGGCTGAAATGTGCACTACTACCACAAAATGGTGAAGACTGAGTCTAAGAACTACGGCTTAGAGAAACCAGCTTGTAATTTGCCTTAGAAGGCAAAGTCACACAGGGAAAATCATCTTGGTGGCTTCCTGAGCAGTTGACACTTAATTCTGTGAGAGTCCTTAGGCTTGTGCTTGTTAAGCTGATTTTGAATACTAAGCAAGCTTTGAGTTTTAGCAGCAAGGCCTAGAAAGTTCTTGAATTGGAAGGAATTACCATCATGCATCTGCCTCTGGTTTATGCAAGTCCCTCCAGAACTGATAGGAAATGATTCTGAGAACTCATGAGAAACAGTGAAGACTAGTATCAAAAATATGACGAATGTGGTTTCTTACTAATACCCTACTTCCAAGTGAGTCAGATTTTCTTCTTGATATTAATATTGTGATGTCTTTCTTAACATTCACATTGAAGATATATTTGCCCGAGATAAAATTCCTATTGTCGTGGGAGGAACCAATTATTATATTGAGTCTCTGCTCTGGAAAGTTCTTGTCAATGCTAAGGTATGTTTAGTTCACTCGTAATTCAATGAGGAAATGGGTTCTTCTTTCTTGCCAGCTAATTTTAATGGGAGGAAAGTTGACTTTTGCATATTTCTTATACTCAGCAACTGTACTAACTTTCCTACTTAATATTCTGAAGCAAATGCCACCTCCATATGTGAAGTGTGCTTCTCCAGGCTGGCCTGAGGACAGGGGCTGTGTGTGGGAAAAATGCTCCTCTGTGGATTAATTAGCATCTCCATGTAAGTTAACAGTACATTAGTCTGATTCAGCATTTCCTGGCTGAAACAATCTATGTGTCAGGGAGATATCTTCCACTAACCATTCTTACAGAGATGCTATTGCTTAGGGTGGGACTTTGCAAACTATAATGGGCTGGAAATTCTGGTCCACTCTTTGGTTACACTTGTTGAGAAGACTAGACTCCTCCTGGATGTGTTAATATAGATGTGTTAGCCTGGGTAGCTTGTACTCCCTGAATACTTTCCTAGACAGCTAGTCCTCTTTCCTCTTTGTTTGCTGTGGCCTCACAGCACTACCATGGTGTATTGGAATTTTCTGTTTATGATCTGTCTGTCTCTCACTATATGGCAAGATCTTCTGATTCATCTCTATTCTGTGTTCCTAAACACTTAGTAAAGTGCCTGGCACATACAATGTTTCAGTGTTTGTTGAATTTTTGAATTAAATTTACTACTAAACCTTCATTTAATAGCCTTGGGAGATGGGCACTGAGAAAGTGATTGACCAGAAAGTTGAGCTTGAAAAGGAGGATGGCCATGCACTCCACAAACGCCTAAGCCAGGTGGACCCAGAAATGGCTGCCAAGCTGCACCCACATGACAAGCGCAAAGTGGCCAGGTAAGAAAGCTGGGAGCCAACTGACGCCAAGCCCCTTTAGAGTTAGAGGGCAGTCAGTTCTTAAGTGTGCCTGGGTGAGACAGGTTTGGTAATAGCAGTTAGTGGAGATTGATGTGTTTTAGCTCAGCTGGTTAGGAGGCCCAGAGTTATTGCCTCAGTCCAACTCCCTCAATAAATAGTTGCACCCTACTTTGTTGTTGTTACATTTAAAATGCATAATACAATACAGTTTTTCCCTAGGGCCTATGTGATCTTGCTTCATTTTCTATTTGATCTTTGCTTTTATAACAGTTTTCATATACATTTTTTTTGGCATGAGGTCAGCTGACATTGTGATTCAGGTTTCATAATTGATTGTGCAATGCTGAGTTCTGCCCCAGCAGCTTGCCCAGTGGGAGGCAGGTTTTATAAACTGTCTTATAGATCAGTTCACCTTTACACATGGAGACTTTCTTGAAGGGAAGAGAGAGATGACTTTATTAGTTCATTAACCATGTTTTGTTAGGTTGCTTTGAAATTGCAGCCTCGTGTATTAGGTATACTTTTCTTTCTTCCATCCTTCCTTCCTCCCTCCTTCCCTCCCTCCCTCTGTCCCTCCGTCCCTCCCTCCCTTCCTTCCCTCCCTCCCTCCCTCCTTCCCTCCCTCCCTTCCTTCCTAAGATTAGATGGTTTATTTTTTCCTCCATAAATATGCATCTTCATTGGCTCCATATTCTGTTCACTTCTGACTGCATCTTCATTTTATCAGTCATTTTATCTATTTTTTTTCCTTCCAGTTTTATTGAGATATAATTGACATACAGCACTGTGTAAGTTTAAGGTGTACAGCATAATGATTTTCCTTATGTATATCATTAAATTATTACCCCAGTAAGTTTAGTGTACTTACATAGACACAAAATAAAAGAAAAAGATTTTTTCTTGTTATGAGAACTCTCAGGCCTCACTCTTAACTTTCATGTATAGTATACAGCAGTGTTAGTTATATTTATCATGTTGTACATTACATACCTAGTACTTATTTATCTTGTAACTGGAAGTTTGTACCTTTTGACTGCCTTCATCCAGTTCCCCCTTCCCCCACCCCCAGCCTCTAGTAACCACACATCTGATTTCTTTTTCTATGAGTTTGTTTGTTTTGAAGTATAATTGATCTAGAACACTATGTTGATTCCTAGTGCACAAAATAGTGATTTGATATTTCTGTACATTACAAAGTGATCACCACTTAGGTGTACTTTTCTGTAGTGCCAAAAGTGATACCTTATCTGGCAGAGTAGAGGACCTACTGTATGGATGGTTATACACATTAGATATTTATAGCAACATTTGATATTGACGGGTTATGAAGTATTCCACTCAAATGAGTGTTCTAGATCAGTGTTTCTTAATCCTTTTCTATTATCCCCCCTGCCCCTGAAGCCTTTTTAGACATTTTTTTCCTAATTGTGCTTCCCTCCCTCCCCTCCATGAAATTTTAGTACTGAAGAATAAGATTTTGGGAGAGGGCCACACATCATTGTAATATCTAAGGTTTTTTTGCTCCCTTGAGGGCAATATCACCCTGTTGATAATGCATATTGTAGATAAATGAAGTTTATACTTTCCAGTATCCAAACATTTTATTTTTAAACATTTAAATAGAAATCTTCCCAAAACTTTTTGGAAAACTCAGGGACACTCTGATGAACATTCATTTTTGTATCGTTTTATGGTATGAGTCTAGAGCTTGGTTCTTACCATCTGCTCCTTTTATTAATCAGTTCTTATCATTTCTCCTTATTTTGTGACTTCTAAACTAGTAATGAGTTGAGAATGTGTTTTCGTAAGAACAGTAGGTTCTAAGCAAGAGCTCTAGAGTCTCTAAAAGAAGATTGGAGGACTTCTTTCATCTTTCTTTTAGTTTGAGGCTGTATTCTAGCCTCCAGATAAGTAAGATATCTATTACATTTTTCCCTCTTAGGTCCTCTCTGAGTGACCAGTGATAGGGAAAGATGAGGGGTCTCTACTCTTGTGTTAGGGTTTCAGGAAGTAGAATTGGATCAGGAAGGGAAAGATCACTTTCAAGCTGATAAGTTGCAATCACCCAGAGTGGTAGAGTATAGATTTGAGAGTTAAATTACTAGTGCTGCATAACATAATAGATGCTGACAGAGTGGATAGTGGCTTAAGAATAAGTGTGTAGTTCTTTCTTCAGTGATCTTTGTGCTAGTAGAGTACTGAATTAGAAGCATTTTTCATTAATTTTAGACATATTTAAAAAGAAAGTTGATGAGCTGGATATACAGCATACTTTTGTACTGTGGGAAAGGCATTCCAGCGAGACTAGACTTGTTGGCTTATAGCAAAGTGTCCCAGACAAGCTTTTACTGCTTACGAAAGTGAGTATGTCGTGTTCTCTTTGTGTAGTAGAAACCTGTTGTTTCTGAACCTGTTTAACTGATTTCAGAAAATTTTATATATGTTTAGAATAGTTTTATTTCTTTCTTTACCTAAAGTTTTTCTTTAGAACCCTTTTCTGAGTAGCTATAGGATTGCAGTAACCCCAGACCTTCATGTGTTCAGGGGCTTATGCAGTGAAAATGACAGTGAGGTATTCTATAATAAATAGCCTCTCCCCTGTTTCACTTGAGAATTAATATTTCCTAATGGTTGTTATGGGTGTGCCCACCCTCCCCTTTCAAATGACTTAGGAGCTTGCAAGTGTTTGAAGAAACAGGAATCTCTCATAGTGAATTTCTTCATCGTCAACATGCAGAGGAAGGTGGTGGTCCCCTTGGAGGCCCTCTGAAGTTCCCTAACCCATGCATCCTCTGGCTGCATGCTGAACAGACAGGTAAAAGTCCTTTGGTGTCCTAGAGTTGATCCGAGACAGAGCTTATAGTAATACATTACTGTATATAAAATCTTTAGAGTAAATCAACTATACTTCAATAAAAAGTTGTTTTGAAAAAAATGCTTTAGAACTATTAGTGGCTCATAATAAGCACTAAACAAGTGTTAGCTATTCATTTTATTATCATGATCATTATTCATTGACTTAGTAAGACACAGTGCCATTTCCCTAGGTATCTTTTTGGAAAGCACGTAAAGGTAGCCCTGGCATTAGTATAACATGAGATGAGTATAAGATTAGTATAAGATGAGGATGAGATAAGATGGGATGGGAAAGAGACTGCCATCCAGAGAAAATCCAAAGGAAAAAGAGAAGGAAGGCTCCTGTGGAAGGAGGTCTGACTCTCGGGATTGGCTAAAGCCTGGATCACTGATTATTTTGGAATCAGTAGGCCTGAGAAGTGGGAATGATGGTGAGCTAGCTAACTGATAGTATTTCTTTTTGGTTTTTTGCTAACGCCCTGTGATAATAGTAACTTCTTTATCCAACAAACATAACAGCAAGCATTCAATGAAGTGCCAAGTGTTCTACATAGTACTTGGATTTCAGAGATGAATGTGAGACTACCTGCCCTTAAGGAGCTTCCGGTCTAGTGGGGCAACAAATAACGAGGTAGATACTATGTTGTGATAAACGCTGGGCTAGAAGGTGCTGTGGGGCCACAGAGAAGGGATGATTAGCATTTTCTGGGGGGGAGTCGGGGACCAATTTGTAAAGGTAACTTACGAGCTAGGTCTAGAAAAATGAGATCGATATGGGAACAGGCGGTGTAGTTTAGTGATTAAGAACATGTCTCTGAGCCAGGCTGTCTGGATTCAAATTCCTGTTCCATCGTCTCTGGCTATGTGAGTTTTAAGGCAAGTTGGTTTACCTTTCTGTGTCCCAATTTTCTCTTCTATAAAATGGGGATGATAATAATAATACATATCTCATAGCTTCGTTGAGGATTAGATGAATTAATAATACATGCAAAGTGCTCAGAATGTGCCTGGCACATGGTGAGTCCTCAATAAATGCAAACTTTTTAGGAAGATAGAAAAAAAGGTTATTATCATTGTAAGCCAAGAAATAGCAATAGCAGAGGTGTAGAAGCACATAATTGAAACGGTGGAAATTTGTTAAATTAATCTCAAATTATATTATCTCAAACTTAAATTATAAGGTTATAGAAAAAGATAATGTTTTAATAATGAACATTTTGTAAATAAAAACATGTGTTACAGTGCAGCATCAAACAGTGGTATCTGATTCATAATAAAGCTGTGTTTGACCACCACATTGGAATGATTATCACCTCTCACTCTTTGCACCTTTGTCTGGCTCAGTAGTTCAAGATATACTTAGGATGGCTTTGGTTTAAAGATTCTCATTCCTATTTAAGGTGTCATCTGAGAGTTCTTAAATATGAAATAGCGTAAAGTTAGAGTAACACATATAATGGAAAAAAGTAAGAGTAAAACGGGGCTCTCAGCTTCCTCTAAAATAAACAATGGATATACATTCCATACAAGAATAAAATATTTGTTCTTTCTAGTAGCTGTAATTGTGTGCTCTTTACATAAGAAGAAGACATGCCTCATTCTGGCTGTTTTTATTGAAATTGCAGAGTTTTTAAGTGTGACTAAATATAATTATGAATTATTGTATAATCTTTGGACTGTGAACCTTTTCTTCCATTTGAACAAATTCTCTTCTTTGTGGCAGCCTATGCATTCATCATGTATAGTACACATCTTCGGCAGGCTTGCTGGTTGATGGGTTAATTTGATTCAAGTTCTAGATGAGCGCTTGGATAAGAGGGTGGATAACATGCTCGCCGCTGGGCTCTTGGATGAACTAAGAGATTTTCACAAACGCTATAATGAGAAGAAAGTTGTGGAAAACAGGTGAGAATTTGGCTATTACTTTCACCTCCTCTCCATCCCTTGCTTACGGTCAAAAGACCGTAAACATGTAATACTGGCTTTGGATCTACTTGTTTGCTACCCTTCATCATTGGAAGGAGGTTTGGTGTACTTGTTACAGTTGCAATTTTCTAATCTCAGACATTCCCAGAAGTTAATTTTCAAGGGAAGTTACCTGGGAGCTGGTGGGGGAAGGTGGAGGAAGGATTTCAGAGAGGTAGTAACTGCTAAGGATCTCAATTTCCTCATCTATGAGATGAAATGGCTCAGCTAGATCATCTCCAAGGCCCTGCTAGCTTTCAGATTCAATGGCTCATCTGCTGATGCTCTCCTGTTCCCAGCCAGGACTATCAACATGGTATCTTCCAATCAATTGGCTTCAAGGAATTTCACGAGTACCTGATCACTGAGGGAAAATGCACACCAGAGACTAGAAACCAGCTCCTAAAGAAAGGTGTGAATTCTCCATCTAACCTAGCCTTGGACATCCTTGGGTGACAGAGTGTCCTGCTGCTATGGCCTGAGAAGGATCTGAGGCTAAAAGAGACCCAAATGGCCTTCAGCTCAGAACTGAGATTTTCACCTACCAAGCATCCACCAGTGTGCTGACGTGGCTAGTTTTGTCTAATGCTGGGCTGGATGGGCCTTCCTTTCAGCAGAGTGAGAAGTGGTTAGATAGAGGTTCTTATGTCTACCTTGTCTTTCAGGTATTGAGGCTCTGAAACAAGTGACTAAGAGATATGCCCGGAAGCAAAACCGATGGATTAAAAACCGTTTTTTGAGCAGTAAGTGTCCTTGTTTTTCCTTATGCCTTGGGTCTGCTTTCAGTGGAACATAGATGTTCTCAGCTCACCCAGAAAGTGAACTTTAGTTTCTGGATCTGTTCTAAGATTTGGGACCTGACCTGGGGGGTTTTGCATAAGTGATTGGCCCGGGGGTGTTTTCCTGTGATGCCTCAGAAAACAGTTCTTCCCAAGGAAGAATCTGCCTTATGCCTTGAACACATGAGTGCTGGCTGCAGACAGGGAAGAACAAAATAGCAATACCTTCTTAGCGGAGTTGGTGCTCAGGGTTGTTTTTAGCTTCAGATTTCGTACCTGAAGGACAGTCAGATTTCCGTAGGGAGGCTTTCCTAATTAAAATGGTTTGGGGGCCAGATAAGTAGTATAAAAAGACAAAACTTTCACCAATTCTCCCAGCATCGCTTCTGTGTTCAGATACGTAGTGCTTCAGGCTGCTGCAACTCTTAACTTCAGTTGAACAGCACTTTTAAGGAAAAGGGAACGAAATTCTCATTCATTGGACCCTGTACTGCATCCTTAGCACTAAATTTGGTGCCGTACATATGTTACTGAGCCTTCAAGGTGGGTGGTATTCTTTTCTTTTTGCAGATAAGTAAATAGAGGCTTAGAGAAGTTAAATAACTTGCCAGAAATCCCCTAGCTAATAAGCAGTAGAGTACTGAATGCAGGCCAGACTCTGAAGTCCACACTCAGCTTTACACCATGCTTCTTATTTCCTTTAGTTATAACGTTAGCTGGACAGCATTAGTATTGGGCCTCGGGTAAGAAATTGTGTGGTTACGAGCTAAAAGGAGATTAATTTAAAGGAGATTAAGCATTAAGTGAAACCCTAGTTTCATCTTTTGGGCCCTTTTTTAATATGCTTTGAATCATCCCTGTTTACCTTTTGCCATTGGATTTCTGCTTTCAGTTACAGATACGTACAGCTGAGGTCTCCCCCTCCTCCTCAATGCCTCTGAATAGAAACACCTTGGGCCATGTTGTTGACCCTTGGATCTCTCTCTCAGTTCTCACCCTCTGCTAGAGTTCTCCAGTGTAGTTCTCGCGCCAAGGGGCTTTTTACACTTTCTTCTACTTCCCTTGCTTTCTCTGCATGTCCTTTTAGATAGAAGTCTTTGTGTCAGCTGAAACAAAGTTCCCTACTACAAATTTCTAATGCAGCTTCTCCTCTCCGCAGGGCTAACAGTTAGTCTGTAACAAAAGATGGGTTTTTTTGGGTAATGATTTGGAACTTCTTCCTGTGGTAAAGCCACAATAACTCCCCCATCTCTGAGTCATGAGGGCTTGATGGCACAGTGCATCATATGCCCGTTCCTCATTCATGCGTATGCCGGCACAGTCCTGATGCTAGAGTGAAAGGCACAGCTGCCCTGTAAATCAGGAGCCGTGTGTGATTGGCCAAGGGCTGGTCTGCTGGGATAAGGTTCTGGCAAGAAGCCAGAGGGACTTCCCCACCCCAGCTTGGCCTTGGACCCAAGCCAGAAATAGCAGCTGGGAGCCGAGAACTTGTTGAAAGGTACTTAGACAGGGCACAGAAGCCCAACAAAGGACTTAGAGGGGAAAGGAAAATATAGAGTGGCCTGGAAACAGGTGCAGAGCTTAGCCAAGGCCAGGTGTGCTGTGGATGCTGCCTGCACCCTCCCAGTCTCACCTTTCCGTGTGGTGGCAGGTGCAGCCCAGTCCAGTTTATGAGGAATCTTATTTGTGGTTGGCACTATCAAAAGGCCAGCACCTGCCAGCCGTTGGCATTCTGAGGACTTTGATGTTTTTGTCCATGGGGCAGTGCTCTTTGCCTTTAGGCAACTGACTTAACCTAGATGTGGAAGGCAATTTAATGTATCCACAGACTGGGGAAACTACCAGCAGAGACTAAACATAGTTGGCTCAGATGGATGAAATGCTTATAGCTATACTTTCGGCTACCTCCAGTCTTATCTCCCTTCAGAAGTATTTACCAGAGGGTATTTCTTTTAAAATAAATTTATTTATTTATTTATTTATTTTTGGCTGCATTGGGTCCTCGTTGCTGCACGTGGGCTCTCTCCAGTCGCGGTCTTCGATGCGGTATATGGGCTTCTCATTGCGGTGGCTTCTCCCGTCTCGGAGCACGGCCTCTAGGCACGCTGGCCTCAGTAGTTGTGGCTCGCAGGCCCCAGAGCGCAGGCTCAGCAGCTGCGGCGCACGGGCCTAGCTGCCCCGTGGCACGTGGGATCCTCCCCAACCAGGGCTCAAACCCACGTCCCCTGCATTGGCAGGCGGACTCCTAAGCACTGCGCCACCAAGGAAGCCCTACCAGAGGATATTTCTTGAATACTCCTCTAGATCTGTTTCTTGGAAACAGGGCTCAACTAGTTCAATTCCAAGGCTTTTTTCTAATTTTCAGATTCAGCAGCTCACTGGTTGATACTCTGCTGTTGCCAGCCCATGATTATCAGTATGGTATTAATGAGTTTCGTGAATGCTAGACTGCTGAAGGGATGTATACAAACCTGAGACTAAAGAAAGCTGTGAACTCTCTTGCCACAGAGTGACATCACTGTAAGATGATACAGACCTTAGAACAGGCACTCACTTCAAGCTGCTAATTGCCTCCTGTCACGTGCTACCTTTATACTGTAGCCCATACAGTGGTCACTAGAGCTGTTACTCTATATTGTTTTCCTGACTGATCTGGAAGATCCTACACCTGAGACTCTGGATTATACAGCTAGACTTATTGGCTGCCTACCAGTCAACCTTCTGGGTCTTTCTTGGATTGTGTGTAGCTGTTTGGTTCATGTTTCTGGTTAGATTGAATGGCATGGTCAGAATGTTTATTTCTTTGACCCCATATGTTTCCCTTGAGGATTTTGGAGTCCTAGGAGCAGAATAGATTGGGTCTTGGAGGCTGACCTCTCACAACTTTTCTTTGTCATCATTAGGACCTGGTCCCAGTGTTCCCCCAGTATATGGCTTAGAAGTATCTGATGTCTCGAAGTGGGAGGAATCTGTTCTTGAACCTGCTCTTGAAATTGTGCGAAGTTTCATCCAGGTGATTATTAATCATGGTACTGTCTATTGTCTGGTTTTCACAAAGCTTTCCTTTGCTGACACTTCTGTTGCTATTCTGGGAACGGAGCATTCTTTTCCATGGAGTAGAGCAGAAGGCTGCTTTTAGATCCCTGGAGGCTGCATTTCTACTTTCACTTTCAGAAAGGTTGTTGTTAAAATCTCTTCTCAGCCCACCTGCTCTCTGGGGTGAGAAAAAGGAATCTTGGGAAAATCTCACTCCTCTTAATATCAGAGTATGATATCCAAATCTCTTTGAATCAAATGCTTCTCCCCCATCCCTGCCTTTTTTTTTCCAGGGCCACAAGCCTGCAGCCACTCCAGTAAAGATGCCAAGCAGTGAAACTGAGAACAAGAGAAGTTATCACATGTGTGACCTCTGTGATCGAATCATCATTGGGGACCGTGAATGGGCAGGTAGAGTCTAGGATAGAGAAATCTGTCAGGGTGGGTCACACTGACTTCATGAAAAATTTAAGGTCTTTGGTAGGTTGAATGCTAGAGTCTGCTTGTTTGTAAAAAAAAAAAAAAAAAAAGGCCAGATTCCTCTAACAGCCTTTGTTCAAATTTCATGGAGAGGCCTTCTCAAACGGGAGAGTTATCTCTGTATTCTCAGTTTCAAAGGAAGATCATATGCCCTCTAGCTTCAGCTAGAGTAGATATTTTACTGAGAGGTCTGCAGTTAACTTGCCAGAGCTCCTTTGACTTTCATGATCCTGCCTGAGTAGTTTCTTGGTCTCATGTTTAGACCTCAGTGGGGGTGAGGTAGGATTGTAAGGGAAGCCAGGCAACTCACCCAAGAGGCCAAACGAGCAGAAACAGCTGGGAGGGAACAGGAAGTGCAGTTACTCCTCCTGGGTACATTCTTCAGAAGTGGTGTCTCTCCAGTAACTTTTAAGGTAATACATTGAAATGGTGTTGGTTGCAAAAACTGTGATTAAAAGTGTTAAGGGAAACTGTGTGAAAGCAAGATGGTTAGACACGCAGAAAGACGGTGGTCAAAGGGTACTGTCTTCTTCATAAGGCGCTCCTGACCAACCCAGGAACAGCCCTGTACTGAGGTTCTAGTTCCCTGTTTCAGAGCCTGGGTCTGTCTTTGCCATAGAGTCACATTGCACTCCCCTGTCGGATTTCTACAGTAATCCAGCAAAGCTCAAAAGGGCCTTCGCCTCCAAGCCTTGAATTTACATTGTATTTAGAAACTTGTTTAAGGCTCACTCCTTTTAGGCACAAGTAGGGCTTGTATTTTACCCAGCGGCTGGAATCCTGTTCAGAGTACTGCTTTGCATGGCATTCTCATAGAAGTGGATTTTTTCCCCCATACCAACCAATAGAACGATTAGTTCTATTAACTGTTAACGCTGGCAAAATGAACTACATTGTCAGAGACTGGGGATGGCTGTGATTGCCCAAGCAGCAGAAGAAGCCTCAATTATCGTTGGTTCATAATGATGAAAGGGGAAGAGAAAGAGAGTGTCTGCTTGTTTTTTCTAAAGGAAACTTAGTGGTTTGATTTGTCGAATGTCCTTCAGGGATTGCCACAGAGAAGCAACATTTGTGAGCCTTTGTGAGCATAGCTGTGTAAGCCCTTCTATAGTGCCATCTGTCAAGTCCTTGCTCTCCCATCTCCTGCTGCCATGGAGAGTCAGTCCAGAAGGCCACTTTTTGCCGTAGGCTCTAGCTGGAGACAAAGCTGACTTTTTCCCTCAAGTAAACTTTTCCTTGACTTCTAACCTCTTCCTTACCTACTTTTGCTTCCAAATCCCTAAAAATGATGTTTTAAGTAAGTATGAAAGAATTTAATCTCATTGTCTATCTTTGTAGGTGTTTCCAGGTAAGATTTCCTTGAAAAAGAACAGGATGGTAAAAAGGAGCTTGTGTGAGTTAGTCAGAAGCTGAGAACTGTCTTTGGGGTGAGAGGTCAGAAATTGATATCAGCCAATAGTAGCTTTTCAGCTTTACTGCTCCTGTGGATCCTTCAAAGGGATCATCAGAAAAGAATACTTGCTGTGATCTCTCTGGTGCATTGTGTGCTGGAGAATGTGAGTGTCTGGGTTAGTCATTCAGATGGCTTATCTGACCCAGGCATAGGGATGTCACATCAGGAGGGGCAACCTGAGGGAGCTGGTTAAGAAGAGGGAAGGGCGGCTCTGGGTACTGTAGGCCTGAGCCATCTGTCCTGCAATACAGATAAGAATTTGGATTTGTAACATATATTTATTTATGGCTGCGTCGGGTCTTTGTTGCTGCGTGCAGGCTTTTCTCTAGTTGCGGCGAGTGGGGGCTACTCTTCGTTGCGGTGTGCGGGCTTCTCATTGCTTCTCTTGTTGTGGAGTACGGGCTGTAGGCGCACAGGCTTCAGTAGTTGTGGCATGCAGGCTCAGTAGTTGTGGCTCGTGGGCTCTAGAGCGCAAGCTCAGCAGTTGTGGCGCACGGGCTTAGTTGCTCCGTGGCATGTGGGATCTTCCCGGACCAGGGCTCGAACCCGTGTCCCCTGCACTGGCAGGCGGATTCTTAACCACCGGGCCACCAGGGAAGCCCTGGATTTGTAACTTTTGAGCTGTGTCAGTTGAAATGTATCTGTAACAGGTAGCCCTATATGGGAAAATTGAGTCTGGAGCCCTATTCTGGAAAATTGGCTCTCTTTTTGAGCTATAGGTAATCCGAAGAGCTTACCTGCTGTGTGACCTTGGACACAATGTAAGACCTCTGAAATCAGTCTCCTCCTGTATAAAATGAGCTGAATAATACTGTCCCGCAAGATTGTTGTGTGGATTTAGTGATATAAAGCCCCCAGCAGGTATACGTGATTTGTGGTAGCTAGTTTGCTAGCTAGATGGCCATATGACTTATTCTTCTCTTAAAAATGCTAAGCAGCTGTACCAATACATGTGTTGATCCTGTTATTGTTAAAGAAAAGGATTGTATAGTTAATTTTGAATGCTTCCAGGATTAGTTGTAGAAAATCCTAATTTTTGTTTGTTTGTTTTGCCTTAGCACACATGAAATCCAAGTCCCACTTGCACCAACTGAAGAAAAGAAGAAGGTTGGACTCAGATGCCATCACTACCATAGAAAGTCAGAGTATTTCCCCAGACCATGATATAGAGCTTAAAGAAAAGGGATCCCTAGGGCAGAATGAGGAAGAGCTGAAATCCAGCGTTTAAGGGACTTGTCCAGTGGCCTTTGCAAAGGTGGCGGGGGTCCAGTTCTTTCATTCAGTGGTGTGGTTTTATTTTTTTTATTTTTTATTTCTTTTCTTTTTTTTTTTTTTAGTGGTGTGGTTTTAACATCTCATGTTCTCTGTCATGGAAACAGAAGGCCTTGTTAGCTCCTTGTGTGGCTGATATGTCTGGTCTGGTAATGAGTTTGGGAAGGGCTTTTTTTTTTCTTTTAACCTTAAAGTTTCTATTTTTGAAAGAGGCACAGACTGCACTTTTTTACGTTTGATCTTTTTGGTGATGAATACTGGGATTTACTGTATCCCTTTAAAAAAAAGTTTTATGTCCTTGACTCTGGCTGGAAATATCTAATTTCCAGACACTTGTATAGATGATTGAGTTATTGTGAGCCACAATTCAAGAGTTCTGGATTTGGGTGAATGGCAGTAAAGGATCAGCCCCAGTGAGATAATTAAGTGAACCAAACCAGTTTTTGGAATTCCATCGAGACGGAGAGAATCAGACTGAGGTGGTTGTGATATGGAGCTTGATAACTGAAGACTGACATTTGTGGAGCTCCTCCTGTGTGATTATCACTGCTATCTTTCTATTGAGTTAGGAGACTATATTTTTATTGAAAGTTAAATAAAGAAAAAGTTTGCAAGAACCTCTCTAGTCCTTAAAAATATGTTTATGTTCATGTCTAACTTATATACAGTATGCTTTGTTTTCAACATGAGAGCTTTTTCTCAAAGTTGATGTTCTTAATATGCTATCTATTTGTTTATTTAGCACATGTTTATTGAGCACTTACTATATTCCTGGAAAACATCTGGAGAGGATCTTCTTTTTTTTACTGGAGATTTGTTATTTCCAGTTGAAGCTCTCTTATTGGAGTGACCTGAGCTACCAGCAACGTGAGTGTACATATATATGAATATAACATAAAATTAAACATTTTTAAGTTTGCAATTCAGCAGTGTTTATGTTGTGCAACCAAAACTTTTTCATTACCCCAAACAGAAACTGCACCCCTTAAGCAGTAACTCCCCACTCAAGCAGTATTTTATCTGTTCTGAATCTACTATATGAGAGGCCCTAGAGTAGGCTAGAGGGATACAGAGATAAAATGAAATGTGGTTCTTGCTTTCAGGGAGCTTGTAAATATCTTATATATACACAGACAACAAATTTAGGTAAAAGACTATCAAAGACCATAAGAGCTGTATAGAATTTCACTTTGGAGGGAAGAGGGGAGGGATCGTGGAAGAAGGCGCATTTCTTTGGGACCTGAAAAAGCAGTTCTTTGTGAATGTATGTGAGCTAGCTGTGCAAAAGTTTTATTTTTTCACTAGATGCTTTTACATAGTTCAATTTTCAAAAATCAAAATGATATAAAAAGACAAAGACATTCATTGAGAAATCTCGCTCCTACCTCCATCCCCTTCTCCTCCCATAGATAACCACTTCTTAGTTTTTTTACATACCTCTCAAGCGTTTTTTTAAGTATCAGTAAATATGAACAAATACAAATATATATTCTTATTTCTTCCCCTTACCCAGAAGGTAACAAATAGCACATACCGTCTTTATCCATTACCTTACCTGTTGGCAGTACCTGGGTGTGCATGGGTTTCCCCTGCCTCTGGTGGGTCTCCCGTTTCTGCTCTTTACCACCCTCCCGAGGCTCCCCCAGTTGAGCACAGGCCATAAGCATACTGAACTTCATTCAGATGCCAGGGTTAGGCCAAAACCAGCCTCTGAGGAAATCTTGAGCTATGGCCAGCCCTTTCATTCAGCCAGCAGATATTTTAGAACTTACTATGTGCCAGGTGCTGTGCTGGACTCTGGGAATTCAATGATCAAAAAAGTCCACATTGATCAAATAATTACAGCTGTAGTAGGGCTGTAAAGAAAGGACACTCACGGTGAGTGCAGGTAATCCACAGTCCTGCCTCCGCTTGGTGTGTGGGAGTGTGTGTGTGTGTGTGTGTGTGTGTGTGTGTGTGTGTGTGTGTCAGAATGAGGAAGAGCTGAAATCCAGCGTTTAAGGGACTTGTCCAGTGGCCTTTGCCAAGGTGGCGGGGGTCCAGTTCTTTCATTCAGTGGTGTGGTTTTATTTTTTTTATTTTTTATTTCTTTTCTTTTTTTTTTTTTTTAGTGGTGTGGTTTTAACATCTCATGTTCTCTGTCATGGAAACAGAAGGCCTTGTTAGCTCCTTGTGTGGCTGATATGTCTGGTCTGGTAATGAGTTTGGGAAGGGCTTTTTTTTTTCTTTTAACCTTAAAGTTTCTATTTTTGAAAGAGGCACAGACTGCACTTTTTTACGTTTGATCTTTTTGGTGATGAATACTGGGATTTACTGTATCCCTTTAAAAAAAGTTTTATGTCCTTGACTCTGGCTGGAAATATCTAATTTCCAGACACTTGTATAGATGATTGAGTTATTGTGAGCCACAATTCAAGAGTTCTGGATTTGGGTGAATGGCAGTAAAGGATCAGCCCCAGTGAGATAATTAAGTGAACCAAACCAGTTTTTGGAATTCCATCGAGACGGAGAGAATCAGACTGAGGTGGTTGTGATATGGAGCTTGATAACTGAAGACTGACATTTGTGGAGCTCCTCCTGTGTGATTATCACTGCTATCTTTCTATTGAGTTAGGAGACTATATTTTTATTGAAAGTTAAATAAAGAAAAAGTTTGCAAGAACCTCTCTAGTCCTTAAAAATATGTTTATGTTCATGTCTAACTTATATACAGTATGCTTTGTTTTCAACATGAGAGCTTTTTCTCAAAGTTGATGTTCTTAATATGCTATCTATTTGTTTATTTAGCACATGTTTATTGAGCACTTACTATATTCCTGGAAAACATCTGGAGAGGATCTTCTTTTTTTTACTGGAGATTTGTTATTTCCAGTTGAAGCTCTCTTATTGGAGTGACCTGAGCTACCAGCAACGTGAGTGTACATATATATGAATATAACATAAAATTAAACATTTTTAAGTTTGCAATTCAGCAGTGTTTATGTTGTGCAACCAAAACTTTTTCATTACCCCAAACAGAAACTGCACCCCTTAAGCAGTAACTCCCCACTCAAGCAGTATTTTATCTGTTCTGAATCTACTATATGAGAGGCCCTAGAGTAGGCTAGCGGGATACAGAGATACAATGAAATGTGGTTCTTGCTTTCAGGGAGCTTGTAAATATATTATATATACACAGACAACAAATTTAGGTAAAAGACTATCAAAGACCATAAGAGCTGTATAGAATTTCACTTTGGAGGGAAGAGGGGAGGGATCGTGGAAGAAGGCGCATTTCTTTGGGACCTGAAAAAGCAGTTCTTTGTGAATGTATGTGAGCTAGCTGTGCAAAAGTTTTATTTTTTCACTAGATGCTTTTACATAGTTCAATTTTCAAAAATCAAAATGATATAAAAAGACAAAGACATTCATTGAGAAATCTCGCTCCTACCTCCATCCCCTTCTCCTCCCATAGATAACCACTTCTTAGTTTTTTTACATACCTCTCAAGCGTTTTTTTAAGTATCAGTAAATATGAACAAATACAAATATATATTCTTATTTCTTCCCCTTACCCAGAAGGTAACAAATAGCACATACCGTCTTTATCCATTACCTTACCTGTTGGCAGTACCTGGGTGTGCATGGGTTTCCCCTGCCTCTGGTGGGTCTCCCGTTTCTGCTCTTTACCACCCTCCCGAGGCTCCCCCAGTTGAGCACAGGCCATAAGCATACTGAACTTCATTCAGATGCCAGGGTTAGGCCAAAACCAGCCTCTGAGGAAATCTTGAGCTATGGCCAGCCCTTTCATTCAGCCAGCAGATATTTTAGAACTTACTATGTGCCAGGTGCTGTGCTGGACTCTGGGAATTCAATGATCAAAAAAGTCCACATTGATCAAATAATTACAGCTGTAGTAGGGCTGTAAAGAAAGGACACTCACGGTGAGTGCAGGTAATCCACAGTCCTGCCTCCGCTTGGTGTGTGGGAGTGTGTGTGTGTGTGTGTGTGTGTGTGTGTGTGTGTGTGTGTGTTGGGAGGTGTGTGTCGGGGTGCATGGTGTGACACAGCAGGATGCTGGAGCAGTAGTCTGAAGCCAGGACTGCACGTGGTACCCCGTGATCTGGAAAGCTGGGCTTCTCAACGTGACTTCAGTGGCTTCTCCTCCCCCAGTCTGTGGGATATCCTGGCCCCCTTGAGTTTTATTGAGACTTACCCGCGTTAACTGATTTGAATCTCAAGAATAAATGTATTCTTTGGTCAAAGAAGAAATTGTCATTGAATCCACGTCATCTTATTCTTTAGATTAAATGTGTAATTTTCCCAATCAGTTTATTAACCACTTCAGGAGCTAATGGGGTGGGAAGCGGCATCTTCCCACTGGAAGTGGAGGTGAATACTTATTGTGAGCCAAGGGGGACCAAGCAGTTTATATACATTAGCTTCTCATACAGCCCTGGGAAAGAGACGCTGTTTCTATACATGTTTACCAATGGGGAAACGGGCTCGGCAAAGGCACCCAGCTAGTAAGTGGCAAAGCCGGAATTGAGGCGAGGCCACAGAATTAAGAGTTCAAGCTGTTGAGCCCTGTGTTAAGGTGGCTGGTTTTAAGGAGGAACATTAGTCTCTGAAATGCTCTTCACACAAGTTGCTAAATATGTTTTAAAGCTTAAAAAAAAGTTTCAGTGGAGAAGCAGGAAAAACTAGTTTTAATAATCCTTCTTTAAAAACCTTTAATCCGTCCATCTGAAATACCTGGAGCAGTAACTGCTCGTTGAACTAACTCCCTGCTATCTCTCTGGCAGTTGGAAATCAGGGATTTCTTGAAAAAGAAGAATCAAAGTGCCCAATAGTTAACTAAGTTTAAGGCACTGTGGTTGTGCCTGCTACCCCTGTTCTTAGACTCAGCAGGATGGAATTCCTTTACCAGCAGCAGAGGGCCTGAGGAAGGCAGAACCCTCACTAGGAATCTACTTGGGGCCCTGGCCTGAGGCACTGCCTTGAGGTAGATGTCCCCTCTCTGCCTGCTGCCCTCTGAATGACTTTGCTGTTGTGTGTAGGCAAGGGAGTAGCTCTGTCTAATGATTTTCCTATATGTAGAGATGAAAGGCTCCTTAGCACCTTCTTGTATGGATGGGGAAACTGAGGCCCAAAATGTGGATGTTCCACAGCCACAGAGCAAGTTGTGACAAAGCCAGCACAAGCCTGAGGTCTCCTCTCTCACTCAACTGCCCAATCTCATACCAAAGCTCATCTGAGAGCAGGAAGGGGCCAGCTTTGGGCATTTTGTTCAGCCTGGAGTGAGGATAAGGAATGCCATTTTGTACCATCTTGCCTCAGATAATACCTAGACAAGCAGAGCCTTTCAGTGCAGGTACCCAGAGTCTCCAGTCAATGGCAGTGCTATCTAAATGGCTTTGGCAGTTAATTCCAGCACTCAACAAGCTATTAGGTCCATCTACCTCTGTCAGTAAAAACCTTTTCCCCTCAGTTTTATTGAGAGATAATTGACAGGTAAAGCAGAAGTCTTGACTAGACTTTAGACACTTCTTGTAGTTCAGACAATGCTGTTTTAAGTAGGTAGGAAATACTTGGACTCCGGAAAGAGAGGTGGATTCTTAGTCTTTAAAATACTTTGCTTGTTTTTTAGGGCTCAGCAAAAGAACATTTCATCTATAGTCTAGGTACATGGTTTGAGCCTTTGTAATTCTCAGTAATTATTTATGTTCTTAGCCTCAATCCCACATTCTACAAAGAAGATTTTTCTGCTTAAAACACTCAGCACATTAAAACAACAATAAAAACAAACAGAAAAAAAACACTAGAAAGTAAGCTTTTATGAATGCAGTAACCTGTCTCTATATCCCCAGCATCTAGAAAGTCAAGTATTTGTTGAATTAGTTGCGTGAAAGCCTCACAGTTAAGTGGATTTCTACATAAATAATCTGCTTTAATTGTTAAATAGCTTTTAACTAAGATGAAGAAATCTTGGGATAGTAGCCACAGGAAGGGAATTTCATTATTTGATTATCACCTACTTGGGTGGTTAGGGCTGTTTTCTGAAAAGATGGCTAACGGGTCATTGGTAAAGCTATTTTGAATACGTACAAAGGACGCTGCCTGGTTGTATTAGTTAGGGTAAAGGGCTAAGCTGCTGTAACAAAGAGACTCAACAATACAGTGGCTTAAAGAACAAAGAAGTTTGTTTCCTCCTCACATAACAACTCTGAGGGGAGTTAACATTTCCGAAGTGAGCGGTCCAGGTCAGTGGGGCAGCTCCACTCTAAGCGGTCATTCAGGGACACAGATTCCCTGTATCATGTTGCTTCTCCACCCTCTGGGGGGCATTGTCAACACCTGCCTGGTTAAAGTTGGCTCATCTCTGGTTCCAGCCAGCGGGAAGGAGACAAAGCGTGGAGCAGACACGCCAGATGCCTTAAGGCCTGGACCCTGCAGTGGCACAGATACTTTTGCTCACTTTCTTTTGGCAAGAACTTAGTTACGTGGCCACACCTAACCTGCAAAGGAGGCTGAGAAATGTAGTCAAGCCAAGAAAGAATGGGAGAACAGATTTTGGTGGGCAACTTGGAGTCTCCACTAAATTAGTCTCATGGAAAGAACACTGGTTTAACTAATTAGCTCTGCTAGCTCGCTAGGGGCAAATCTATTTCCCCATCTGTGAAATTGGTGAGTTGTATGAGCTGACCTGAAATATTTCAAAAAGTAAAGCTTGACAAAATCTTGGCTGCTGAGATTTTAGGATGAGAATTAAAAATCGTTAACAGTGAACATGAGACTGAGTGAGCCTTGGGGCCAATGGCTAATGCTCTAAAGATGGTGGAAAGGAAAGATAAATCTCTCTATTTCCCCATCTGTGAAATTGGTGAGTTGTATGAGCTGACCTGAAATATTTCAAAAAGTAAAGCTTGACAAAATCTTGGCTGCTGAGATTTTAGGATGAGAATTAAAAATCGTTAACAGTGAACATGAGACTGAGTGAGCCTTGGGGCCAATGGCTAATGCTCTAAAGATGGTGGAAAGGAAAGATGGAAGGTATTTTGGTGGTATTGCAGAATACCTGAACTAAGGGCTGTAACCATCTACCTCCAGACTTCTTTCGATGTGGGGGAAAAAAACCTTGCTATTTGTACCTGCAGCTGAAGGCTTTCCTGTCTAATATGCTGTCTGTGCGGCCCTGGGAAAGTTGCTCAAGCAGCCTGAATTTCCTCGTATATAAAATGGAGTTATTACCTCCATTCCAGGGGACATTGTAAGGATTAAATGAGGTCCTTCTGAAAGCAGCGTAGTGTTTGGCACTGCAGTGCCTAGTAAGTGGTGGGTATAAATTGGATTTATTTGCTTCATTGGGGAAAAAATTGTTAATGCTACTGAAGTGTTGGTTTATAGTATGGTGTCAGTTCCCAGAAGTTATCAGGGCAAGCTCTGACTTAAAACTGACTGGTTTGGTGGTCCACTGGGCTACTGGCTAAAAATGGGGCTACTGGCTAAAAATTGTGCCTCAGGCTTTATCTGTCATCCAACCAGGCTTCAGCTGTTAGTCGGTACTGTTGTTGTTTTTTAATGCATGTGATTCCTTCATGAGTTAGCTCATTTGCTCGAACAGTCTCCTTCACCTGAAATGCCCTTTCCCCTACTCTTCACTTAGTGAACTCCTGCATATCCTTCAAGGCCCAGATCTGATGTCCTCTCCTTAGACAAAGCTTCCTTGGCTCCTTAGGGAGGTTTAGTTTTTCCTCCCTACGTGTTCCCATAGCAGTTGATTACATAATAGTAGCATATGGTACTACGTGCCAGGCATGTTCTAAGTAGTTTACATAGAATTCATTTAGTCCTTATATCATCATTGTTGTTATTAGCACTGTTTTTTGGTTGAAGAAACCGAGTAGAAGAGTTAAGTGATTTTCTGGAGGGCAAGCTGGGATTTGAAACCAGGTGGGTGGCTCCAAAGTCTGTGTTCTTAGCCACCATATTCTTTTCCCTCCTCATTACTCTGCTACAGCACATACCACCTGAAACTATCTCATGCTCTCGTTGGAGAGTAAGTCCTGCCATGACGTGAGTCCTGTCTTAAGGCAAATGTGAGGCACACAGTGGGTACCCAATAGATATTAAGGCTGGTTTAGACAGGACGTGACTCCATGTCTAAATGTAAACATGGCTACTCTTCATTGGGTGTTTTGCTGTGTGTCAGGCATTGTGTGTTAAGTACATGCATACCTTATAATGATTTCTTTAAACAAACGGACAAGGAAACTTATTATTCCCATTTTATAAACAGGCATATATATACAGAGAGCTTAATGATGGTTGGCACAGAGTAGACATGCAAATATTTGCTGAGGACTAGAGAGAAAGTCCTGTGAGGACAGGAATTTTTGTCCACTGTTAACTGCTTTATCCCTGGCACCTACAAGGGGCCTGCTGCTTGAAAGGCACTTGGTAAACATTTCTTTCTTTTTTTTTTTTTTTTTTTTCAATATTTGTTTATTTGTTTATGTGTTTATCTGTTTAGGCTATGCTGGGTCTCAGTTGCGGCACACGGGATCTTAGTTGCGGCATGCATTCAGGATCTAGTTCCCTGACTAGGGATCGAACCCAGGCCCCCTGCATTGGTAGCACGGGGTCTTACCCACTGGACCACCAGGGAAGTCCCTAAACATTTCTTGAGGGGGGATAGGAAGCCAGTTTGGGCTGCCTTAAAACCTATGCTATAACCATTAAGCTGTACTTCTCCAAAGGCATTCCTTTAGGGGTTTTCAAATGTACAAATTATTTATATCCCATCTATGTATAAGAAGGAATCAAGACAAGAAAAAGCAAAAAAACATTCCGGAAGAAGTAACCCTTCTACTAAGATGTTTGTGTTAGGTAAGACTTATGGTTACAAATGAAACAAGCCAGATTCAAACGACCTTAAGCAAAAAGGTGATCTTATGATAGGGTTATTGAGGTGTCTCATCAAATTCAAGCACAGGAAAGGATCGAGGCCCCAGGTACAACCAGTACCACCTACCCTGGTGCTGTGGAGTCTCCCTCTCTTGTTTCTGTCACTGCAAACAGGCTTTCTCTTTGGTGGGAGACAGGACTACCCATAGCACCTAAGTTTTACCTCTTCCAGCTTTTACATCTGAGAGAGATTGTGCTGATGCTTTCTCTGGTTCTAAGTTCAAAAGTGCCAGGATATCTCACACCCATTAGGATGGATTATATTTAAAAACAAAAAACTCCCAAAAAACCCAAGTGTTGATGAGGATATGGAGGGATTGGAACACTTGTGTTGGTGGGAATGTAAAATGGTACAGCTGCTATGGATAACAGTTTGGTGGTTCCTAAAAAACTTAAAAATAGAATTGCCATAGGATCCAGTAATTCCATTTCTGGATATATACCCAAAAGAACTGAAAGCAGGGTCTTGAAGAGATTTTTGTACACCCACGTTCATAGCATTATGCACAGTAGTCCAGAAGGTTGAAATAACCCCCAAGTGTCCGTTGACAGGTGAATGGATAAACAAAATGTGGTAGATACATAAAATGGAACACTATTCAGCCTTAAGAAGGAAATTGTAACACATGCTGCAACATGGATAGACCTTGAGGATATTATGTTAGATGAAATAAACCAGTCAAAAAAAAGAGCAAATACTGGGGCTTCCCTGGCGGTGCAGTGGTTAAGAATCCACCTGCCAATGCAGGGTCCGGGAAGATCCCATATGCCGCAGAGCAACTAAGCCCGCGTGCCACACTACTGAACCTGCATTCTAGAGCCCGTGAGCCACAACAAGAGAAGCCACTGCGATGAGAAGCCCGCACACCGCAACGAAGAGTTGCCCCCGCTCGCCACAACTAGAGAAAACCCGCGTGCAGCAACGAAGACCCAGTGCAGCCAAAAATAAATAAATGTTTTAAAAAATAAACAGCAACAACAAATTTTGTTTCCACTTATATGAAGTATCTAAAGTAGTCAAATTCATGGAGACAGAATGTGGAATGGAGGTTCCCAGGGCCTGGAGCAAGGAAATGGGGAGTTGTTTAATGGTTATAGAGTTTCAGTTTTGCAAGATGAGCAAGCTCTGGAGATTGGTTGCACAGCAATATGAAATGCTTAACACTACTGAACTGTTCACTTAAAAATGGTTGAGATCGTATATTTTATGTTACATGTATTTTACCACAATTAAAAAAAAAAAAAAAAGAGTCCCAGGAAAGGGATTCATTAGCTTAGCTTGGGTCTGGCGCTTACCCTGAGGCCCATTAACCAGACTAGGATGGAGTCTGGAAAGGATAGGGCAGTTCCCATGGAAACCAAGTGGATGGAATGGAAGTGGAGTGATTTCCAGAGGTAGGGTGTGTGGGTTGCTGGGAGGGAGGGTAACTAGACAGACAAGCAGTGGGTATCCACTGTGGAGTAACTGGCTTCTGGTCAGCAAGACACTTGTTTTTCTAGCAGCAGGGGTGATCTTATGATGCTACGTCCAAACCACTGGGGTAGCACTTGCATTTATCTTCACCATCAGACATCTGTCGTAGTCACTCCTTACATAGTTATAGCTCGGTATGGTTTTAACAGCGTTACATATCTCATTAGTCTTTGCCAAAAATCTTTGAAGTAGTTTCTACAAATGAAGAAATAGACTCATACTATTTAAGTGGCTTAATGTAGGGTTGGTGGCAGTTGTAAGGGACTAAAATCCAATTTGAACTAATTTAGGTATAAAGAAGGATTTATTGGCTCATGGAACCTATGGACAAGTTGAACAACCAAGCCCCTCCTGAAGGGCAGGTCAGGTGCCTCTGGGCATCAGGAACAACTGCCACCAGGGACTCAGGCACCACCAGCACTATCTGCCCCTCCTTTCTCTTCTCTGTATGCTGACTTCACTTTTTCCTCCACACCAACCAGTTGATCGCTGGAAGCTTCCACGCCTCACATCAGAAGTGGACCCGGTGGGCTTCCCTGGTGGCGCAGTGGTTGAGAGTCCGCCTGCCGATGCAGGGGACACGGGTTCGTGCCCCGGTCTGGGAGGATCCCACATGCCGCGGAGCGGCTGGGCCCGTGAGCCATGGCCGCTGAGCCTGCGCGTCTGGAGCCTGTGCTCCGCAACGGCAGAGGCCACAACAGTGAGAGGCCCGTGTACCACAAAAAAAAAAAAAAAAAAAAAAAAAAGAGAGAGAAGTGGACCCAAGGGGCTTCCCTGGTGGTGCAGTGGCAGAGAATCTGCCTGCCAATGCAGGAGACACGGGTTCGAGTCCTGGTCTGGGAAGATCCCACATGCCGCGGAGCAACTGGGCCCATGAGCCACACCTACTGAGCCTGCGCCCCGCAACAAGAGGCCGTGACAGTGAGAGGCCCGCGAACCGCGATGAAGAGTGGTGGCCCCCGCTCGTCGCAACTAGAGAAAGCCCACGCACAGAAACGAAGACCCAACACAACCAAAAATAAATAAATAAATAAAATTAAAAAAAAAAAAGTGGACCCAAGTCCCAAATTTAGAAATCCCAAGGAAGGACTCTGAGTAGAGCTGAATTCTGTTGTCCACCCCCCACCCCAGATTAATCAAGAGAACCAGTCACCCGAGAACTTGGCAACTCACTATAGAACCATAGGACTAGAATGGGGCTGGGGGAAGAAAACAGTTTTCAGAAAGAAGGAGGGGATGGGATTGATGCTGAGTAGAGCAAACTATACATGTCCACAGCAGTGACACAGAGCAAGTAAGTGGCAGATGAGGAGAGAAGCCCAAGTCTTCTGACTGCAGTCCTCAGTGGCACACACACACTAACTGCTGAGTACTTTTCATGCAAAAGGAAGGCCCTCTCTGTGCAAGGCCTCCAGGACAGTGCATCTCACCTGTGAGGCTGGGGTCAGCCTTTGAGTCATCAAATTTGGAGTGATGAGCCATCTGAAAGCAAGACTTGGACGAGAACCATTTAGGCCTGTATTTTTTTGGTCTGAGCTTCCTGGTTATTATCAAGGGGATTGACGGATAAAGATGATTATGTAGATGTTATTTGTGGATTCAAAAATGTCTCTGCATCCTACTAGATCTGCATAATGAGGTAAAGTTGCATGACAACCAGTGAGTTCTTAATGGCAGACGGAAGTGCCAGCCCACCTCTTCAGATATTCACAAAGTCCACACGTGCTTTTTAGACACTACCTTCTTGATAATGACACTCCTGCCTTTCATTTGTTTTAAATGTCAGCATGTAAAGAGAGCAGGGAATTCAGTGATCATATGGTTCAGTTTTCAAACTTGCTTTAGCTGTGTATCCTTTTTTTTCTTTCTCTAAGGAAAACCTCACCTGAATTCCAATATATAATATAGATAGGAGCAGAGTGGCTTGGGGTCGTGGTGGGTCACGGGCCTCTGGACCCTCTGATTCAGCCTCCTCCCCTGTGGAACACACTTTGAAAATCACTGATCTAGAGTAGCCATTTTATTTTGCAGATGGAGAAATTGAAGCTCAGAGAGGCTAAGTGGTCACCCACAACAGCACAAAGAGCAGCAGAGCTCTGATTGGAACCCTGGTCTCCTGGCTTAGGAGTTGTGTTCTTTCTACTGTGTGTTGCTGCTTCTAGCTGTTTTGAATGAGCACTCCGAAAGAGTAGTTGTATTTTTCTTCAGGCTCACAGTAACTTGAACTGGACTAACACGAAGGCAAGTCGAGAACTTTGGGAGCCTAATCCAATAAACAGATGAGAGCTTTATGATCAGGAATGTCTGTTTAAATTGTTCGACAGACTTAGTGCTTACTCTTCACCATTTTAGGGGCTAGAGATATATCAGTGAACAAGACAGTTCCTGTCTTCAAAGAAGTTCAAGTCTCTCAGGCTATTTCAGTGGGTGTGATAAATGCTATAATAGAGATGTCCAGGGAATACTCATGATTGTACCTGACCCAGTTCAGAGGAGTCTGGGAAGACTTTCTGAGGAAATGACATCTAAGAAAACACCAGAAAAAGTGACAGGAGTGAGTCAGGTAGGGAAGTGTTAGGAGAAAGTCTGGAGAGGTCTGTAGCAACCAGGTCATAGAGGGCCCTGTAAACCATTAACCCCAAGAGAGCAACCTCAGATGTGTTTACTGGAGAAATCACTCTAATAGGCTGGAGACAGCCTGGAGACAATAGAGGCTGGGGGAATGGTTCTAGTATTTACCAGGTAGAGTTGACAGGACTTGATGATTGTGAGGAAGTAGAAGGGGTCAAGAATTGAGCAGTTGATTGATGGTGGGTCCTTTGGCCAAGATGGAGAGCACTGGAGGAAGAGAATGCCTGAGGATTGGCCTGAGGCATCAGATGAGTTCAGTTGAGGACTTGTTGAGATTGACGTGTCTGTGGAGAATCCTAACGGGAGGTACAGTAAGGAACTGGATATTCAGGTTGAGCCCGGAGAGAATTCTGGGATATAGGGATCTCTAAGTCATCAGCACTCATGGTATTTGAAGCTGTGCGAGATGAGGTCACTGGAGCAGGGGGTGTAGTGAGAAGAGAAAAAGTCCAGAACGGAACTTGAGGAACATCGACAATTGCATGAGAGGAGCTTGCATCGGAAACTGAGGAGTAGTGAGAGGGGAGAAAGCAGGAGGCTGGGATCACTGAAAGAGTTTGAGAAGGGAGTGGGCAGCAGGGGAGAACGTGTAGAGAGGCCACATATGATAAGGAATGAGAAACATTTCAGTGGATTTTAGTGACAACATCAGTGATAACCTTGGCAAGGGAAGTTTCAGTGGATGGTTAGAAAGTGGAAGCCGTATCTCAGAAATTTGAGGAATAAACAGGAGGGGAGAGAGTGGCCATAGTGAGTGTGGTCTGATCTTTAAGTTACCAAAGGACAGAGAGAGCCAGCGGGAGGCTTGGGGTTGATGGTGTTTTCCTTTATTTCCGAGACACTGTCACATGTTTAAATGCTGCTTGGAAGGGCTAGTAGTTCTAAGTACTAGAAAATGGTTTCCTCCTTTTGTGAAAGATTTGGAGGAACGTCGGTACCAATATGACAGAGCACCTCCTTGATGCCGTCTACAGCTGGAGGTAGAGTGGCCAGCTCGTCCTGTTTAGTCTGGGACTTTCCTGGTGTTGGCACGAAAAAGTGACATGTCCTGGGAAACCCCTCGGTCCAGGCAGACCAGGATGGTTGGTTACCCTGGATACAGACTTCCCTCCGTAAGGCTAAGTAAGAAATATTCTGCAGCTGCAAAGAGGGTGGTTTATCACTTCTCTGAAGGTTCAGAGGAGCTGCCTACCTCAGAAAAAGACCTCTTGCAAGGAACAGAAGAAAATGTAGGCAATGCCTGATGGATGTTTCAATAGGCTTCAAAAAGATGTACATAAGTAATGCAGAGCTAGCAATCCAACAAATGAATCATTTGTTGGAAGGATAAGGAAGGATTGGGGGGAGATTAAAAATGTGGCCATCACTGCTTAGTGATGGCCAGGTTGAACACCGTCGGTTGATTTAGTACGGAAAACCAACTTCAGATGGTCTCCCAGAAGCCAGAGCATGCCGATAAAGCTATGAAAAGAAGATAAAATTGGAGATATGGAGGGCAGAACAATGAAAGGTGAATTTTAGGAATTCAAAAATGAATGGGGACTTCCCTGGTGGCGCAGTGGTTGAGAGTCCGCCTGCCGATGCAGGGGGCACGGGTTCGTGCCCCGGTCCGGGAAGATCCCACATGCCGCGGAGCAGCTGGGCCCGTGAGCCATGGCCGCTGAGCCGGCGCGTCCGGGGCCTGTGCTCCGCAACGGGGGAGGCCACAACAGTGAGAGGCCCGCGTAACGGAAGAAAAAAAAAAAAAAAAAAAAAAGAAGAATGGACTAGTGATTAATAATGAATAATAAGTGAAAACACGTTGAGGCCTTACTCTGTGGCAAGCACTTTGTAAAACCTTTTTTACATGTGTGAACTCATTCAGTCCTCAAACAATACCATGGGAGTGGTGGTACTGTTATCCTCCCCATTTTGCATATGATAAGTCCAGCAACTTGTGCAAGTTTACACAGGAAGCACGGGGGCTGGGGGGTGGTGGTGGCTGGTGAGCCAGGCGGCCAGCTCCAAAGCCTTGGCTGCGAAGTGCCGTGCCTGGTGGTCCCACACTGAAACCAAGTTACTCAGGCCTTCGTTCCGTGTTATGTGGTGTCTCCTATGTACCAGACTCAGTTCTGCTGCTGGGAAAATATCTAGGTCCCTGCTCAGATACAGCTTACATTCTAATACGGAGAGAAAGAAAATATACTAGTAAACAAACAAGGGAAGTTCAACAGGTATTAAGTCCTATGAAGAAAAAACTAAAAAACAGGTTAGAGGGTAACTAGAATTATGTGTGTTGAGGTAGGTGTTACTAGTTTAGATGGGACAGTCGGGGAAGACCCTCTGAGGCGGTGGTGTCACCTGAGTCTGGAATGATATGGAGTCAGCTGTGCAAAAATGAGGCGGGGAGGGAAGAGCAAATGCAAAGGCCCTAAGATGGGAATGAATTTGGCTTATTCAAGGACAAGCAATGTCAGAGTGGCTATAGCAGAGTGAAGGAGGGGGAGATTTATAAAAGATAAAGTCAGGAAGGTAACGGGGTGGAGGGGGGTGCTAAATTAGAGTGATGCTAAGTAAGGATGTTATCCTAATTGCCACTGGAAGGAGTTGGAGAGGTGTTTTTTTTTGGTTTGTTTTTTGTTGTTTTGTCTGTTTGATTTTAGCAGTGGAAGACTATAGTCTGATCTGCATGTTAAAAGATAAATCTAGGGCTTCCCTGGTGGCGCAGTGGTTGAGAATCTGCCTGCCGATGCAGGGGACACGGGTTCGAGCCCTGGTCTGGGAAGATCCCACATGCTGCGGAGCAACTTGGCCCGTGAGCCACAACTACCGAGCCTGCGCGTCTGGAGCCTGTGCTCCGCAGCAAGAGAGGCGGGGCTAGTGAGAGGCCCGCGCACTGCGATGAAGAGCGGGCCCCCGCTCGCCGCAACTAGAGAAAACCCACGCACAGAAACGAAGACCCAACACAGCAAAAATAAATAAATAAATAAATTTTTTAATAAAAAGATAAATCTAGCTGCTATGTGGAGAATGGACTGTAAGGATTTGGAATGTGGAAGCAGGAAAAAGATGTTCTGGCTGGAAGCAGGGCCTGGAGTTCAGAAGTTCTGGGTGGGTTAATGGTTAATGTTAGCTGTCTCTCTGCTCTGGGACATCTCCGCCCCAGTTTATCTAATCACATCTACTAATTTACATGGAGGTCTTCCTGTGGAAAAAGGAATCAGAGATTTCCAACCCACTTCGAGATAAGAAATACCCCACCCCCGCTGGGTTCTAGCTGATTAGAGCAGTGCAGGACCCGAGGCTGAGCCAATCAGACTCCTCCTCCCGAGAATTTCAAATTGCAGCTCAGTCTTTGCTGGGTACACTTGAACGCAGAAATGTAATGCTTGGGCATATACGTAAAATAAATATTCGTTGCACGAATGGTGCATGGCAAAAAGATCTGCAGAGAAGGAGAAAAGAAGCAGATGTGCAAGGGAGGCCCAGACGAGGAGGAGAGAGAGGTTCCTTCTGGCTTCCCATTTCCTGGTTTCTGACCCTGCCCAGGCCTCAGGTGCTTCCTTGGGTTTCTGGACACCTCCGCTTCCTTATTAAAACCCCAGTTTAGCTTAAATGGATTTCTTTTATGTGCAACTTAAGGACCCCTGTTCCAGGGTATGCACGCTATCATAGCTGCTGTCCAAATGGCCACGCTGCTCTCACCTGGGGCTGGTGGTGCCCTTGTTTCCCACAGCCTCACCAGCTTGGGGCTTCGTTACCTATCCTTGTTTTTTCTGGTTTTATGGGCCTATAATGTTGTCTTAAGGCAACTGAATTTGCAGTGATTTTATTCACCAGTAAGACCATCATTTTCCTGAGATCACTTTATATTCATCTTGTTTATAGTTTAAGCCCTTTCGGAGTAGAATCCAGTTTCACACTTACATGCTTAATTCAATTATATGGAAAATAAATGTGCATTTGGTTCTTGTGTTGTTGTTTTTATTGGTACACATATTTCCCCACATACTCTTTCTTTCCTTCTTATATTCTACAGAAGATAAAATACAAATGAATCCAGTCATCAAGCATCTGTTGACTTCCCACTGGATGTCAACCCTGGGGATATAAGATGAGGCTGTCAGGGTTTCCCCCCACCGTCTTCTTTTGCCCACCCTCTGGAAGTTGGGTTCCCTGGCCCTCTTCTCCTCTTGGGCCACAAGCCCTCCCTGAATGATCTCAATGATCTCATCTGCTCTCAGGCCCCAGCTCCCACTTGTTTTGCAGGATGAGCAGGCTTTGGTTTTTTGTTTGTTTTGTTTTTTTAATGATATGTGACTTTCACCCTACGCACTTTGTATTCAGAGTCTGAATGTTCAGTTTGACCCATGGGAAACTCCACTGAGATGTTTTTGTCCCTGTCAGAAACACCTTGGTGCTGTCCCCAGGTACACCTGAGGTAAACTGGCTCATGCACTACACTGCGTCTTCCAATGAACCAGTGGGATCCCATAGAGCTCACCCAGAAGTGGCTCAACAGAGCTCACCTACTTGGACCTTTGCCCTGTGGGTAAAGGTCACACCCCCTGCAAGGCCCTGGCAGGTGTGAGGCTTCCTGTGCCACCAAAGGTGATACTGGGCACCTCTTTGGAAGAGTCAAGTTTGTTTGCCATCTGGACTAAGTCTGCCACCCAGTCCAAAGGGGGGCATGAGGCGGATGCTAGGACGGGGGCTTAAGTGCTCGACGGCTGCGTTTAGGAGAGCCTTTTGACCCCATATCACAGGGTATGAGCTAGAAAAGGAAACCCATGTCTCTGGCCATGGGGGTCTCCCAACAGTTTCAGACCGGAGCCTGTGCACACAGGTGGTGTCCAAGCTCTGTCATAGGCTCCAGACCTTCCTCCTGGACACTTCACCTGGGCGCTTCAATCTTGATATGTGCAAGACTGAACATCCCACCCTCCCACCGCTCCCCAAACTGCCCCTTTCTCACTGTTCTCAACCCTGATTATAATGATCCCACTACCAGCCTCATCACCCAAGCCAGAATCCTGGCCATCATCCTCAACCCTTTCTGTGTCCCCTCCCTTTCCTTCTTGCATAACTACATGGTCATCGGGTCTTAACCATGTGTATTTGTTTCCTATTGCTTGTATAACAGATAACTACAAATTTAATGGCTCAAAACAACACAACTTTACTATCTGACAGTAGTGGAGGTCAGAAATGAGTGTTACGGGGGGTAGAATCAAGGTGTAGCAGGGCTGGTTCCCTCTGGAGGCTCCAGGGGAAAATCTGTTCTTGTCTCAGCTTCTAGAGGCTGCCTACATTCCTTGGCTTATAGCTGCATCACTTCAGTCTCTGCCTTCCTTTCCCATTGCCTTCCTCCTACTCCTCTGATCTCCTGTCTTCCTCTTTTAAGGACCCTTGTGATTTACATAGGGCCCACCCACATGACCCAAGATAATCTACCCATCTGGGGGTCCTTAAGTTGATCACATTTGTAAAGTCCTTTTTGTCACATAAGGTGACATCCACAGGTTCCAGTCATTAGGCTGTGGCTCTTTCACACCATTCTACCCACTTAACATTCCTGTTCCAACTGTTCTGTCTCTGCTCTTCAGGTCATGTCGTCTCTCATTTAGACTCATAAAACCACTTCCTAATTGGTCTCTGCCTCTGGTCCTGCCCCCTTGGATCCATTATCGTTGAAATTGCATCTTGTATGCCCCTCTCTCTTGGTTAAGTTTTTATGGACCCCTCTTTACTCTCAGGATAAAGTCTGAGCTCCTAAGATGCGGTACAAGGTCTTCTGTGGTCTCTCCCCTCAGTCCTTCAGCCGAATCTCCCTCCCGCTTTCACAAAGCCACTTTCGATGCCTCCATGTATAGAATAGCGTGTGTTATAGAGCTTCTGCGGGCAGGTGTCTCCGGCTTGAATCCCAGCTCTACCACTTGCCATGTACGAATTTTGGGGCCAATAATTTAACCACTCTGTGCCTTAGTTTCATCTTTTAAAAAATCTGGTTGTTGTGATGATTAAATTAATATTTTAAATGTACTTATTAAAACAGTGCTTGGCACACAGTTGTCTTTCCTTCCATCATTGCACATTCTTTCAGACCCACTGATGCTGTCTGGAATGCTCTCCCGACACTCCTATGTCCCTGGAAATTCTTACTCATCCTTTCAAGGCTCAGCTCAGTATCACCTCCTCTGCACAGGCCTCCCTGCTGTCTCCTCCCACCACATGCCAGCGCTCTGGAAATTCTGCAGACCTGAACTAGAGACCCTATCATATTGTTTTTACAATTATTTGATGATGTGTGTAGGAGGAAAACATCTTGAAATAGAAATCTTTGTGCTTTTCTCTTCCACACGTCCTTGTATGTGACCTTCCGCCTAGTCCCTCAGAGTCATTCACATTGCCTTCAAGAAGTAGTATTTTTATAGCAAGAGTACAATACAAAGAGAAAGGGGGGAGAAAAGCCTGTGCTTAGGTTTTTCGACTTCCAAACTAGGCTTCAATGTGGAAAATGTGCATAATACTGAAAGCCAAGTGGTGGGCCTTATAGAAACCCAAATAGGGGGTCCTAAAGGAAGCACGGTGTAAAGTTTATACCTTTATAACCCACCCGCTCTTCAGTCCCCAGTGGTGGACTGTTAAGAGCGTAGAAGGATGCCTAGCCCATCCTGCAGGTGGGAAGGCTGGTTAGGGGTCACTCAGGCGGAGAATGGGGACAGGAGTTGATCTTGGAGATCAGGGTGGCCTGAGATGGAAGCAAAGATGTGGAGAGGAGCAGAGTCAGTGTCAAGAGACTGCCCGGCAGCTGGGCGAGGTTGTGCTGTGACAGCCAAGCCAACGTCAGTAACCATTCATGGCGCCCTGCATCTGCACTGCCACCACCTGTGCTGAGGAGCCACGATCCCTGTTCTGCTGGTGAAGTCCTTCTCTCGTCAGCTGCCCGCTGTTGCCCTTGAATCACCCAGCAAGAGTGATGCCCGCCCATGCCATGCCCCAACTGAGCCATTTCCTATGGACACCCACTTGCCGCAACAGCTCAGGGACATTATAAGCCTCATAAAACAAAGGGTGGGATCCTGACGCTGAGTATCAGTGGTGTGGGAAAGTCTGCAGCACCCCTGAACTTGGGCAGAACTGGACATTGAAGCTGACCTGTTTCACATGATGACGCCCCACGCCAGACTGAGGAAGGAGCCCCTGGGAAGGAGCAAGCACTGAGTTGGATTCATCTCTGTATCCCTAACGTGTGGGTGGTGCTTGGTAGACATTTATTATGTTGAAAGAATGAGGGCTTCCCTGGTGGCGCAGTGGTTGAGAGTCCGCCTGCCGAGGCAGGGGACGCAGGTTCGTGCCCCGGTCCGGGAAGATCCCACGTGCCGCGGAGCGGCTGGGCCCGTGAGCCATGGCCGCTGAGCCTGCGCGTCCGGAGCCTGTGCTCCGCAACGGGAGAGGCCGCAACAGTACCGCAAAAAAAAAAAAAAAAAAAAAAAAAGAATGAATGAAAATCACAGCCTAGTGAGGAAGACAGATACACAAACACGTAATTATAATACAACCCAAGTGCCGAGATAAAGGACTATGGAGGAGGAAAAGGGTCCAGAGACGTAGAGATTTCCTGAGGTAACACCAGGATTAGTGCACAAGTTTTTTGAACTGTACTCCAGAGCACCCCTGGGGCAGGTAGATGCTCTGGGGAACGTCTGTCCAGCCCGTGCTGCTGTCTCCGGGCACTAGGACGGGGTGCCTGGCTGTGCCCTCGGCCACAGCTGATGGGCTCCTCGTGCAGAACCCAGGGAGGGCTCTCCCTCCCCTGAGTCTGCTGTTGGGATTCAGAGATGCCAGTCCGTCTCTGCTGCTCACCTGCCCTGAGAAGCAAGAGCGGGTCACAATCGGCCGTGTGTTTAGGAGGTGGACAGTGAGGTTCAGAGAGGGAGAGAAGCTTGCTGTCTGCTCCGTGGTTTTCATCGGGATCCTCATTCCCTCGAGGTCTGTTTGCCCCCTACCCTTGGGTTCCGTGTGACACCTAGGAACACTTGTATTAAATTCCTCTTTTACTCAACTTGCTGGAGCGGTTTTTGTTTTGTGCAATCACGAGTCCTGGCTAACATGAACCGCACTGATGTCACCGTCACGCTCTCAGCAAACACTTCTACAACGCCTACCCTGCCCCAGACTTTGTTCTGAGAGCTTTACATGTAATAACTTGTTAAATCCTCAACATTCCTCCGAGGTAGGTACAGCTATCATCCCTCATTTTCAGAGGAGGAAACTGAGGCACAGAGAGGGTAAGTAACTTGCCATGGTCACACAGCTACGAGCTGATGGAGCTGGGATTCACATCTACACAGAGCCCATGCTCAGCGTTGCAGTTTTATCATATTTTCTTGAGCCGAAGTTTGTATTTTTATACATCTTTAACCCATTCTCCTGGAAGAATGTAGTTCTCAATGCCGAACACCGCGAGGAGCCCTGAGTGAGTCCTGACAGGAGGCTGGGGGGCCCGCTCTGTCCGCCCTCCCCCCACCCCGGGTCCTGCCTCTTGCTTTGCCGGGACTCTGGCAGAGGAAGCGCGGGAAGGAGCTGCGGGGCCGGGCGCAGAGCTTGGCGGCAAAGCTGCTTGTGCGCGGGGGGGCCAGAGCCGCGCCCTGGCACCTGGCAGGCAGCCCGGCCCCGCCGTTGAGAAAATACCTGGAACAAAGCAGTCCTCCCGCCTCCACTGGCCGCCTCTCCTGTGCCTGCAGCGCCTCGGCTGAGGAATCTGACCTCCGGGCCAGGCCAGGCCAGGTCGGGTCCTTACACGGCCTCAGGAGGCCAAGGGGAGGCCTTGATGCTCAGCCTGGAACGCCTGCATGGCTGTCTGCGGTGGGTGTCCCAGAGGGAGGCCTTCATCTCACCCCATTCCCACCCAGGGGCTCTGCTGGGCTGCCTGGACCTCCTGTTACTGCCACACACCCCCCACAAGCTGTCTTCACGGGGCAGGTGGCTTCACGGCTCTAGGGCCTGGCATTCTCCCCAGCCAGGAGGTCTGTCTCAACAGCCATGGCTGCTCAGAAGAGCAGACCGGACAGACATGAGTCTGTGGTAAAGAACCAATGGCCCTGCAGAGGAATTTGGACATGCCACCAGGCGTTTGGGGGAGTAAGTCTGGACTAGGGGCCCGGGAGAGTGAAAAGTGGAAAAGACTCTGGACCCCCGAGGGCAGTGGTGCGGTTCGTGTTAGACATATCTTGAGCAAAGCCCTAGAAGCTCCTCAAAGGGGAGGTCAGCCTCCTGAGGGGGTGGCCAGCCTATGACCTGTTCCTTCTCCTTCCTTCCTTCCTTCTTGTGAGCAAGACTTCGGGAGCACGAATCTGGGCAAGAGACCACCGCACTGCAGCTCTTTCATTCAAACAGGGCCCCGCCCAGAGCCCCAGGCACAACTCCCAGCCCCGGCTGACATCAAGGCTTACCCCACCACCGTGCTCTAGTGACCCCTGCCATCAGGGCCACTGCCAGCCCGTGTGGTGCTTAATGATGATTCAGAAAAGGGAGCTCTTTAGTCCAGGTGGACACAGCCTTCCTCCAGGGCCCCCAGCTGTGCTAAGCGGAGCAGGGCATGGAGCTGGCCTTCGACCTCCGCTTGCTTCTCATTTATGTGAGCGTGCGCAGATCCAGGCTGTGTTGTCTTATGCAGGGGCAACGATGCCTGGCAGGATAATCCCCGAACCGTGACCCTGGGCCCCTGATTCCCAGGCCAAACCCTGTTCCCCTGACCTGGATATTCCCCGGGCTGGACAAAAGGAGGCCATTCCAGAGGTGGTCCCTCTTCACTGGCCCAGACCAACTCCGGACAGCAGGGCAAGGACTCAGAAGGGGTCTCTTAGAAAAAGCTCCCAACACCGTTGGGAGGAGACTTCTGCCTAGGCAGCACTCCCTGGCCCCGGGGTAGCCCCTGGATGAGGAGCTCCCAGCTCTGTTGGCAGCCTCGAGGCTCTTCTGGGGGCAGAATGCTACCCAGGAGATGCTCTGACCTGCAATGTGTCAGTCTGTGCGGAAGATCGGGCACAGGTGGCATGGAGCCGGCACACTCGGGCCTGGCACACTCAGGGGCCACCCTGGGCTCACTGCTCGGTGCCCAGACCAGGGAGCCCGTAGGCTCGGGGCCTGCAAGCGTGTTTCTGTTCATTTCAGTCTCCATCATTCACCACTGGGCCCAGGGCACGGCACCCTGTCCCCACGACAGGGCCAGCTCGGGCTGAGTCCTGCACAAATGAATGAGTGAAAGAATCATCCAGAGCAAGAGGCCCCTCCTGGGGCAGGTGTGGCTGCCCGAGCCCGGGGTGCCAGGACCCCGCCCCTTGCTGCCGTGGGACTCCCTGAGCCTCACCTCCTTTTCTACGGAACGGGCCTAAATGATGCCCGTCTCCCTTGGCTGCTGGACAACTTCCTATTAATAATAAAAACAGCAACAGCAACAATAATATAGCCGCCACTTCTCGAGAACTTCCTCTGTGTTAGTGCTTTGCATGAATCCTCACAACAGAGCTGTGAGCGAGGCACTCTCCCCATTTTACCAAGAACTTGGTAATGACTTAGTGAGGATGAGCCTTGTTCAGGAGATGCAGCCGGATCCCTTCTGTGTGTAGGGCAGTGTGGGTGGTGCACGGGGCCGCGGGTGTCTGTGGAGTTCACAGCTAGGGGAGGAGCCCCGATCACAGTCCAGAATCCATGCGCACCCCGTCTCCCCCCAGGTGCTGAGTGTCCCCTGAGTCTAGGGCCAAGGTCATAGCTGCTGGGAGGCTGGAGTCCTGGGCTCTGGTCCCACTTCTGCTTCCGATCGGCTGTGCCACCTGGGTCGGTCGCTATACCTCCCTGGCCTTGGTTTATCCTATTGTAAAGTGAGAAACAGAGGTCAGATCCCTGATCACCAAGATCTCTCACCACAAAGAAAGGCCAAGAGGAAGTTCGGGCAAACTTGGAGCCTGAGTCTGAATGCCTGGCTTCTCTCTGCTCCCTGGTGGACATCAGCAGCCTAGCACCCGGGGGAAGTGGCAGCCAGAAAACAGTAACTCCCAAGGACTTGGGCACTAGCTATGTGTCCTCCACCAAGGACCCTATCCCTTGGAGCCCCAGTCCCCATCTGTTAAATGGGGATAATAATAGTACCAACATCATCAGGATGGTGAGGATTAAGTGTAACAGTGAATATAAAACACTTGTTACTGGGTCACACACAGGACGTGCCCAATACCTGCCAATCATTATCATTACCCCTTCTTCTCCTCTACCTCCACGTCCTACCAGTCACCAAGCCCTGCCGGTTCTGGTTCCTCTTGTATCCCCTGTACCTCTTAGACCAGGCCTCATGATCTGGATTTCTCCAAAAGCCTCAACCCTGCTCCATCTACCAATGCCCCATCCTGGACGGCTGTCCAAGCCCCTCAGTCAGGCCCTCTGGGACCCTGCCTGCCTCTGCAGCCTCAGTCACCCTGAACCTTTCTGCTCCCTGTATTCTGACCACACCCAGCTCCCAGCATCCCCGCACTTAGGTGAGTTCATTGAAAGGTTACTTCAACTGTCTTTGCTTCCCCCTTCTCCACCTCTGCTGTCTCCCCGAACCCTCTCTAGGTCTCAGTTTCCTTATCTGCCAAACTGAACTGTTGTGAGGATGCAAAGAGGTAGTATACAGAAGTACGTAGCCCACAGTAGCCACCAGACAGAAGCCAGGGGCCTACAGTTGGGAAGGAGGGTTCCAACATCAGGGCAGTGGGGAGTCACATTTGTGGGCGGGGAGGGGACAGAGGCATGCAATGTGATGAGAGCTCCAAGACCCCAGCATGGCCCTCAACCCCAGCAGGGGCACCATCTGAGCAGGTGAGCACAGACTCGGCTTCTAGGTAAAGCACAGGGCTTGGTTGGCCCCTCAGTGTGATCCTGCTGGCCCCATCCCACTGGAGGACCAAATGGAGAACTGTCCCTCTGGCTCAGTGGCCCCAGGGAACAGCACTGGGACTGAAGCGCTGACAACCCTGAGCCTGACTTAAGAGGAGGGAGGCACCCGACATGAGGCAGACCCCTTCCCACCCTCTATCAGGTCTGGGGCCAGAGCAGTAGACCAGAGTCCTAGAGCCTGTACACGAAGTAGGGGAACCAGTGATGGGAAGGCCCTCAGTGGTCCTCCAGGCCACGTGGGGAAACTGAGATTTCGATTAGGGAAAAGAAGTTCCTTGGGGTCCTATGGAGCATTCATTCATTCAACACATTTTTATTCTATTTACTATTTTGGTTAAGTAATATATTCACAACATCCAAGAAACCACATATAGAACGATATACTTTACAAGGCCTTCCTGCTACCTCTATCTGCGTTCCTTCACTTACCTCATCCATGCCCTATAAGTAATCCACTTTATTAGTTTCTTATGTATCCTTTTCAGGTGAATAAATACAACCAAATAGGAATATGCATTCTTATTCATTCACACCCCCGTTGTACTCAAAGGAGGAGGGCATACCATGCTCTGTATCTTACCTTTTTCACTTGAAAAGGTGTTTTGTAGTTTAATTAGTCCATAGAGAGCTTTCTTCTATGAGCTCTCTAGTACATGATGGGATATGGCAGAGTTTATTAGCTAGCTCCTTCCTTAATTACACTTGGGCTGTTTCCAGACTTTTGCTATCACAAACAATACTGCGGTGAATAAACTTGCCTACCCAGGGCTGATAATTAAGCAAGAGTATCATGGGCAAGGCTGTACCAGTTGTTAAAATATTGAAATACTTCTGTGGTGTTTGGTAAATAGTACAACTGTAGCTGTGACAATCAATAACAATACAATTCTGCTATAACTCTTTAGTTCAAGCTATGGTTGTAGGATGTCAGGATTTGCCCAATGGGCCTTCTGGAAGATTAGAAATGTCAGGACTGGGATTTCCCTGGTGGCACAGTGGTTAAGAATCTGCCTGTCAATCCCTGGTCCGGGAAGATCCCACATGCCACGGAGCAACTAAGCCTGTGTGCCACAACTACTGAGCCTGTGCTCTAGAGCCCGTGAGCCACAACTACTGAGCCGGCATGCTGTAACTACTGAAGCCTATGCAGCTAGAGCCCGTGCTCCGCAACAAGAGAAGCCACCTCAGTGAGAAGCCCATGCACAGCAACGTAGAGTAGCCCCTGCTCACCACAACTAGAGAAAGCCCACGTGCAGCAATGAAGACCTAACACAGTCCAAAATAAATAAATTAATTAATAAAAATTAAAAAAAAAAAAGAAATGCCAGGACCAGTTGGGACTATAGCCCATGCTGCAGGGTGACTGTGTTGATGTATTGAGCAGTCTTTACAGAACACTGTGTATTTTAGAACAATCACCGGTTTATCATTCTCTTCTAATTATCTAGCTGCTACTGCTTGTAAATATTTTAGTTTTCACTGAGCTTCTACTGGTTCATTTTCATTCTTGTTCAGTAGGATGAATGCACTGCTTTGATATTTGTAAATTTAAGATTTATAGTAAAACTTTAAAAACAAACACCAAAATGAAGAGACAAGAAATGTTGGATGTTTCTTAACATTTCTTTTAAATATTTTCTTTTTTTAATTAATTAATTAATTTATTTTTTGGTTGCATTGGGTCTTCGTTGCTGCATACAGGCTTTCTCTAGTTGTGTCGAGCAGGGGCTACTTTTAGTTGCGGTGCACTGGCTTCTCACTGTGGTGGCTTCTCTTGTTGTGGAGCACGGGCTCTAGATGCACGGGCTTCAGTACCTGAGGCATGCGGGCTTCAGTAGTTGCGGCACGCAGGCTCAGTAGCTGTGGCACACAGGCTTATTACTCCGCGGCATGTGGGATCTTCCCGGACCAGGGCTCGAACTTGTGTCTCCTGCATTGGCAGGTGGATTCTTAACCACTGCGTCACCGGGAAAGTCCCTCTTTTAAATATTTTAAATGTGAATCTTCCTTTCCAGGGAGAAAGAAGAAAGAAGAAATAACAATAATAATCCATCACAGCCTGGGATATCTTTTATTGCTGTGTCCAAATCTGAAGAGCCTAGAATATTTGTTAACGTGCAAGAATCAGTACAAAATAAGACAAAAATAATTTGCATTTCTAGAATAAAAAGCAAATTGATAGTCTTGTGCTTCAGGTTATTATGGACAGGGTAATTCTAATCAATCCTCTTTTTTTTTTTTTTTTTTTTTTAATCCTCTTTTTGAGGAATAGAAAAGTTGGACAAAAGTTGGACAAAGTAGAATCATTTAAAAATCATTCTACTTAACAAGTGAACGGGTTTAAAATGTGTCCAATTATTGATGACATGCCTCTTTTCAAGAGGTAGAGCCCAATTCCCCCTCCTTTGAGTGTGGATTGGACTTTGTGACTTGTTTCTAATGAAGAAAATAGAGTGTAAGTGACCGTGAACAGCTGGGCCATTAAAGAGATTGCAGTCTCTTCCTGCTCTCACTCTGGGAGAAGTCAACTGCCATGTTATGAGGACACTCAAGCATCCCTAGGGAGAGGTCTACGAGGTGAAGAAACTGAGGCTTCCTGTCAACAACCAGCACCATCTCACCAGGTGTGAGTGCACCATTTGGAAGTGGGTCCTCCAGCCCCAGTCAAGCTTTCAGATGACTGCAGCCCTGGCTACCAGCTTTACCAGCAACCTCATGAGAAACCCTGAGACAGAACCACTCAGCTAAGCCAATCCTGGATCCTGACTCTCAGAACCTGTGTAAGATAATAAATGTTTATTATTTTAAGCTGCTAAGTTTAGCAATTATTTGTTATTTGGCGATCAATAACTAGCACAAAGGCAGTGGAGCGGTAATAAGTTAGTGAAGAGTTACCAAGACTGGGCCAAGACTCTTGGGAGTGTAGAGGCTCAGGGAGGTGAGCTTACGTTTGGGGCTGCTTTTCCCCTGAGGGGAAGGCGTAGAAGCTGAGTAGTACTTCCACAAATTTGCAGGGTAAGAGGGACAGGATTTGGAGTCAGGGACCATCAAGGAGGGCTCCTTGGTGAACGCCCATCCCTTTGAGTTAGGACACTAAAAGGCTAACCTCTGGGAGTATGTAATGACAAATGGGAAGTAGATAGATCTTCATAAAGAATGCACCTCAGGGACTTCCCTGGCGGTCCAGTGGGTAAGACTCCATGCTCCCAATGCAGGGGGCCCAGGTTTGATCCCTGGTTGGGGAACTAGATCCCACATGCATACTGCCACTAAGAAGTCCGTGTGCCATAACTAAGACCCAGCGCAGCCAAAATGAATGAATAAATGAATGAATGAATAAATAATTAAAAAATTCCTGCTGGAAGAGAGACTGTGTTCACATTGCTGAGCCTTTGGGTGAGGCCGTGATGAAATGGTTGAAGCAGACCAAACTGCTCTGAAGAGGAAATAAACAGGATACAAGGGCGGGACGAAAAGAGAATGGGAAGTAGATAGATCTTCATAAAGAATGCACCTCAGGGACTTCCCTGGCGGTCCAGTGGGTAAGACTCCATGCTCCCAATGCAGGGGGCCCAGGTTCGATTCCTGGTCAGGGAACTAAGATCCTGCATGTCACAGGGCGCAGCCAAAAAAAAAAAAATTAACCTCCACTCCATACCATCACAATCCCTGAAATTGTACTAAGGTGATCCCGGATTGCAAATTTCTCCAGGTGCTGGGCAAAAACAAAAAAGTAAGTCCTCTCTGGACTTACTCTCTGGAGGAAGCTAATACTACCCTCAGCCTGAAATTCCTACAAGGAATTTTCCAAATACAGTGACTGTCCAGCACATGCATGTGTGCACACACAAACACAAAACAAGCACATGAGGAGTTAACATGAACAAGACCAGTAGAACAAGAGATAAGAAAAACTGACTCTCAGAGGCTTCAGATATTGGAGCTATAGACAGATCTTTAAATAACTTTCTGCATTCAAAGGTTTAAAAGGCAAGCTTGAATTTCAGCAGAGAACCAGAAACTAGAAAGAACGATAAGGAAAGTGTTATGGGTTGCATCGTGTCCCCCGCAAAAGATGTGTTGAAGTCCTAACCCCCAATACCTCAGAATGTGACCTGATTTGGAAATAGGGTCAGTGTAGATGTAATCAGAAGTTTAGATGAGGTCGTACTGGAGTAGGGCAGGTCCCTAATCCAAGATGACTGGTGTCCTTACAAAAAGAGGATGTGAAAACACACAGGGAGAGAATCCATGTGATGATGGAGGCAGAGACTGGAGCGATGCAGCCACAAGCCAAGGAACACCAAGGATAGCCAGCAATGACCCGAATGGAGGTGTGGACTGGATTCTCCCTCAGAGCCTCCAGAAGGAACCAACCCTGCTGACACCTTGATTTCAGACTTTTAGCCTCTAGAACTATGAGCGAATTCGTTGCTGTTGTTTTAAGCCACCCAGTTTGTGGACCTCTGTTCCTGCAGCCCTAAGAAATGAATACAGAGAATCAAGTTGAAAGATACAATGACTCAAAGTAAAAACTCAGTGGATGACAGTTAGTGAGCTAGAAGACTGGTCAGAAAAAGTACCCAGAATCAGGCACAGAGAGACAAAGGGATGGGAAATACAAAACAGAGAGTAAAAGACCATCAGGGAAGAACTCTAACCTCGTAGAGGACGGCAGGTAACAACGCTGCCAGAACTCCACAGAGGCTGAGCAAGGCGAGCTATTACTCATAGCACAGCAATGGCAGGACTGTCAGTATAATGGTGCCCGTCCCCTTGCCTCCAAGTCCCACACGGGTGACGTGATGCGCCCGGATAGAGGCTGCGCACGAAATATGGGTTGTGCCACAGCTACACCGGAGGAAACCAGAGCCAAGGGCCCAGCCTTTTAAAATTTTTTTAAAAGATTTTTTTGATGTGGACCATTTCTAAAGTCTTTATTGAATTTGTTACAATATTGCTTCTGTTTTATGTTTTGTATTTTTGGCCGCAAGGCACGTGGGATCCTAGCTCCCTGACCAGGGATTGAACCAGCAACCCCTGCACTGGAAGGTGAAGTCTTAACCACCGGACTGCCAGGGAAGTCCCTCAAGCCTTTTTTTTTTTTTTTAATTGAAGTGTAGTTGCTGTACAATATTATATAAGTTACAGGTGTACAATATAGTGATTCTCAATTTTTAAAGGTTATGCTCCACTTATAGTTATTATAAAACATTGACTATATTCCCCGTGTTGTACAATATATCCTTGTAGCTTATTTTATACCTAATAGTTATATACCTTAATCCCCAACCCCTATCTTGCCCCCCTCCTCACCGCTCTCCCGACTGGTAATCACTAGTTTGTTCTCTGTATCTGTGAGTCTGCATCTTTTTTGTTATATTCACTAGTTTGTTGTATTTTTCTGATTCCACACATAAGTGATAACATACAGTATTTGTCTCTCTTTTTTTTTTTTGGCCACGCCGTGTAGATCTTAGGTCCCTGACCAGGCATCAAACCCATGCCCCCTGCAATGGAAGCATGGAGCCCTAACCACTGGACTGCCAGGGAAGTCCCCCAGTATTTGTCTTTCTCTGTCTGACTTTTTTCACTTAGCATAATGTCCTCCAAGTCCATCCATGTGGCTATAAATGGCAAAATTTTGTTCTTTTTAATGGCTGAGTAGTATTCCATTGTATATATGTACCACATCTTCTTTATCCATTGCTCTGTTGATGGACACTTAGGTTGTTTCCATATCTAGGCAATTGTAAATAATGCTGCTATAACATTGGGGTGCATGTATCTTTTCGAATTAGTGTTTTTGTTTTTCTTCAGATATGTACCCAGGATTGAACTGCTGGGTCATATGGTAGTTCTATTTTTAGTTTTTTGAGAAGCCTCCATACTATTTTCCACAGTGGCTGCAAGGGCCCAGAACATTTTGAAGCAAGCAGCAAACCAGTCTCATCCTCTGGAGAGTGAATGGGCACATCAGTCTCCTGTGGTCTCCTTGACCTGTCCCATCATCTTTGTGAAAAGCTGCAGAGACTGCTCAGTGTCAGGTGGTTTGGTTCAGCCCAGCAAGGATAGACAGGGGCTCTCAGGGCCCATGGTGGCTGCCTTTCTCAACAATCCAACCCCTCAGCCCTACATATTTTTAAATGAGTTCTAATCTTCACATGAATAGGCCATCCTATCAGAAACTCAGATAAGACACCATCAGCAGAATCCCAATCAGCAGTATGAGGCCAGGCTGCAGTAGTGACCTCATTCATGCACTGCAGCATACCTGACTCAGCCAAATGAGTAAGTCCCAGAGGGATCCGTAAGGGTTGTTTCAGATAATCTTTGAGCTTCCTTTCTTGTGTGGTAGGTGGATTGTCCTGCTTAAACTATGGCATTAATTCAAATTTAACAGGAGGTGTTGACAACCATACATGCATACAATCATACCCATTGCAACCACACAAGAGAGCTTAGACTGATCTGTTGACCTGGGACTTGTGCCATCTCTGTGGCTTGGTGGCTAAAGTAAAAGGTGGGTCTTTGATTTTTTTTTTTTTTTTTTTTTTTTTTTTTTGGCCACGCCGTGCGGCTTGTGGGATCCTAGCCCCACTGCAGTGGAAGTGTGGAGTCCTAACCACTGGACTGCCAGGGAATTCCCGGTGGGTCTTTGATTATGGTCTTTGGAGCATGGTCTCTGTTGACAAGGTACAATACTCATACTGCTTATATAGAACCAGGAGTCAGTGTATGCTCCCGGTTCCTAGAACTATCCTCTTTATCCGGGGACCCAACAAAAGGAATGTGACCCAAGGGGAGGGCAACTGTCAATAACTACAGAAGATGATAGGGAAGCCAGAAAGCAAACCCATCCTTAATGGAAAGACTTTAATGGCTCACTCTCCCCAACGTACAAACATATGCCTCCAAGACCCTTGTGGTGATATAGTGGCGCCAGTTTGGAACTTATACAGGCAGTGGGTTGCACCATAGCTGAGGAACTCAGGGCCAAGGGCCCAGCACGTTCTTTTTTGTAGCAAGCCAAAGTGGTTATTTGAACAAAAGTAAAATATACAATGAACTTTAAATGCTCCTAACTTCTTATTGAATCCTGAAACTTGGTCAAAGGATGCTTGCAAAGTTATGTGAGTTGAAGGTAAAAAAAGATCAACAACCTTAAGCCAACTATTTAAATATGACATTCAAATTAATGACCTTCATGACTTGATTGGTAATAGAGATATTGTATGATACATACAAATCTCACACATCTAAACTGGAGAATACCAGTAGTAAAATTTCTAAAGGGATGATCAATTTCATTCACTGTATATATATTTTTCTATACAATTTCAATGATTTGATATACAAATGTAAGACTTCTCATGTTACCATGAGAAGTAAGAGTAAAAAAAGTAAGTACATATACAAATGTAAGACTTCTCCAGTAAACAACTCTGAAATATTTTTTTAAAATCTCACACAGGGCTTCCCTGGTGGTGCAGTGGTTGAGAGTCCGCCTGCCGATGCAGGGGACACAGATTCGTGCCCCGGTCCGGGAGGATCCCACATGCCGCAGAG
>NC_041216.1:4120521-4132073 GCF_002837175.3 Physeter macrocephalus
CGGGAGGGGCCACAACAGTGAGAGGCCCACGTACCGCAAAAAAAAAAAAAAAAAAAAAACACCTCACAGTATTATAATTGTTAGAAGAACTTTGAATGTAATTGCTGTTACTTCAGAAGAACTAAGAGCAATTATAACAGAAGAAAAGTTTCAGCCCTATGAATAATATGACTGCTTTTAAGAATAAATTCTCTATTGCTTGAGAGGACATGTCACCTAAAGATGATCAATTTAGCGGAGAAAGCGTTAGAAGAGTTTAATGTCAAATCATGGCTCAGACAAGAATATCACTTAGCTAGTGACAGCTGCATTATACGAACAATATGCCTGCAACTTCTAAAAACCACTATATGATTTGGAAATCATTAGAATAATTTGATGAATAAGTTAGCACCTACAATTTGTATCACTTGTTAGACAGTCATATAAGATATAGTTTAGATAAATTAGACAATAAGAGGGAATATTTTAAAATTATTGTTATACATATATATAGACACATATATGTATACATTTTAATGATCATATCCACTTGTTAAATATATTGAATATCACCTTTTTACATATGTCATTTCTCAGTGCAGAGATATGTCTATAAAATAAATTCTCAGAAGAGGGATTGCTGGGTCTAAGTAGAAATGTGTTTGAAATTTTGATAGATACTGTCAAATTGCCCTCTGTAGAGATCGTACTATTTTTGTACTCCCATCAGGAATTTATGAGTACCTATTTCCTCACAGCCTCATCATGTCTGTGTTGATAAATTTTTGATTTTTTTTGTTCTTTTGCTAGGTGAGAAATTTTAGCTCAATGTAATTTAAATTTGTACTTTTCTTATTATGAGTGAAGTTGGCATATTTCAAGATATTTAAAGGTTGTTTGCATCTCTTTTCTTGTGAACTATGTATCAATGAGAGCCATGTCAAGCATTTTTTTTTTAAATCCTGAGAGCAATAGAAAGGTGCTGTAGGGTTACCTGTTGGGAATGAAGATACCCAGATTTGCACTTTATAAAGTATTTTTTAAAATTTATTTATTTATTTTTGGCTGTGTTGGATCTTCGTTTCTGTGCGAGGGCTTTCTCTAGTTGCGGCAAGCGGGAGCCACTCTTCATTGCGGTGTGCGGGCCTCTCACTATCGCGGCCTCTCTTGTTGCGGAGCACAGGCTCCAGACGCGCAGGCTCAGTAGTTGTGACTTCCCTGGTGGCACAGTGGTTAAGAATCCGCCTGCCAATGAGGGGACATGGGTTCGAGCCCTGGCCCGGGAAGACCCCACATGCCGCAGAGCATCTAAGCCCGTGTGCCACAACGACTGAGCCTGTGCTCTAGAGCCCGCGAGCCACAACTACTGAGCCCACGAGCCACAACTACTGAAGCCCACGCACCTAGAGCCCGTGCTCAGCAACAAGAGAAGCCACCGTGATGAGAAGCCCACACACTGCAACAAAGAGTAGCCCCTGCTCGCTGCAACTAGAGAAAGCCTGTGTGCAGCAATGAAGACCCAACGCAGCCAAAAATAAATTAGTTAATTAATTTAAAAAAAACAAAAAAACTCCCCTCTCCCCCACCTCCTGGAAACCACTATTTTACTTTCTGTCTCTATGAGTTTGACTACTCTAGATATCTCGTATAAGTGGAATCATAATATCTGTCCTTTTGTGTCTAGCTTTAATTAAGCATAAGGTCTTCAAGGTTTGTCCATGTTGTAGCATGTGTCAGAATTTCCTTCCCTTTAAAGGCCGAATAATAGTCTATTGTATGTATACTCCACAGTTTGTCTATTCATCTGTTGATGGGCATTTGAATTGTTTCCACATTTTGGTTATTGTGAACTGCTGTGAACATTGGTGTACAAATATTAACTCAACTCATGACTTTCAATTTTTGGGATATATATCCAGTAGTGACACTGCTGGATCATATGGTATTTCTATGTTTAATTTTTTGAGAAACTTCCTTACTGTCTTCTGCATTGGCTGCACCATTTCACATTCTTGCTGGCAATACACAAGGGTTCCAATTTCTCCACATCCTCACCAACAGTTGTCATTTTCTGTTTTTTTGATAATAGCCATTCTAATGGATGTAAGGTGGTAACTCATTGTGGTTTTGATTTGCATTTCCCTAATGATTAGTAATGTTGAACATCTTCTCATGTGCTTATTGGCCATCTATACATCTTCTTTGGAAAAATGTCTATTTAAGTCCCTTGCCCATTTCTAAATTGGTTGTTTGTTTTATTGTTGCTGAGTTTTAGGAGTTCTTTATGTATTCTGGATATTAATTATTTGTCAGATATATGATTTGCAAATATTTTCTTACATTCTGTGGGTTGCCTTTTATCCTTTTACTCTATTGATAGTGTCCTTTGATGCACAAAAGTTTTAAATTTTGTAAATGTCCAAAAGTCCAATTGATCTATTTTTTCTTTTGTTGTCTGTGGGTTTGTTGTCATCTTGAAAACTTGCTGCACAGCTTGCGGGATCTTAGTTCCCCGAGCAGGGATGGAACCCGGGCCACTGCAGTGAAAGCTCCGAGTCCTAACCACTGGACTGCCAGGGAATTCCCATCGTCTTGATAACTTTTAGCTGCATTTCTAACCATTCTAACCTCCAATATGGAAGCCCTTCTCTACAGAGAGTTCAATCAATATTCCCCTTCAGTTGGGCTATTCATAAAAAAGAGATCCCCTGAACTGGTAAGGTTTGTATGCTTTTCTCAGGCAGCACAAGTTGATGGAGGTCCTGCTGTTTTCAGGCCAGTTTATGGACACTTTGATGGCCGTGGTCAACTGGTTGTACAAGGTGGAGCTGAAGCTGGCTTGAGGACCAGCCTGTGCACAGGGATCTCAACCTCATCATGAACCTCACGGATGCCCATAAGGTGAGGGATGAGATCTGGGCTGCGTGGAGGGCAAAGCTGTTGGGTCCTCCACCTGTGTGTGCCTCCGGCTCATGGTACCCTCCTAGGGGAGAAAGGAAGTCTCAAAATGTCTGTGTCTCTGCTTGTCAGAGAGCCAGCTCCTTGCTCTGTGTGTTTAAAAAAACTGTTGCCAGGATTCTGCATCAGCCACCAAGAATTTACCAAAGTTGGTTTGTTTCAGATTTGGCGATATGTAAATGTCACTTCGAGAGGTTTCCCCCACCTCCACCCCCATCCCCCATCCAATCATCCACTGGTATCATTTGGGTCACAAAATGGATTTAATTTCAGGTGGAAAGACACCCATTTCCACTGACTCCCAAAATAAACGTGAGGACTTTTTAACCACTTTGGAACGGTACTCATCAATATTTAGTGTAGCCTGAGCCTGTCATGTTCAGGTGCATAATGCCCTCCTGTTTCAGTAGGATGGATTCTGATGAAGTGACACTTTTATCATTATCTCTGCTAACATTCTTTATCTTGAAGTCTAGCGTCTACTTGATATTAATACAGTCCCTCTAGCCTTCTTACTTTTTTATTTGCATGATATATTTCTTCCATCCATTTACTTCCAACAGGTGTTTTGTATTTACAGTGCATCTTTCATAGACAGCTTATCATTTGTTCTTGCTTTTTTTTTCTCCCTTAACTCATCTGACAGTCTCTGACTTTTAATTGGAGCATTTAGTCCATTAACAGGAGGTGGCCTTACCCACTGGCTGGAGATTCCCCATGAAGACAAGACTGTCTCATTATGTCTATATGTTTATTCTTGCCACGTAATCACACCTTCGGAGCATGATGAACCGGATTTTCCCAGCATCCTGGATGCAGTCAGGAAGGTGAGTGAGGCACCTCTGAGGCCCCTCATTGGTCATTTAATGAGGCAGTATAGTGCGCCTACACCAAGGCAGCCTGTGGGTCTGACATGATCATGACATAGGAGCTCAGGACAGGATCCTGTGATTGTATTCATATCTATGATAGGTCCTCAGATCACAAAATGCAAAGATTACATGTATTGGTGATAACATCGGATAATCTCCACTCCAGTAGTATCTCTTATGGGAAACTGGTCCCTGCTCTTTTATTATTTATTTATTTAGGTTGCCTGGCACAGCTTGCGGAATCTCAGTTCTCTGACCAGGGATTGACCCCAGGCCCCTTGCATTGGGAAAAAAAAAAAAAAAAAAAAAACACCTCACAGTATTATAATTGTTAGAAGAACTTTGAATGTAATTGCTGTTACTTCAGAAGAACTAAGAGCAATTATAACAGAAGAAAAGTTTCAGCCCTATGAATAATATGACTGCTTTTAAGAATAAATTCTCTATTGCTTGAGAGGACATGTCACCTAAAGATGATCAATTTAGCGGAGAAAGCGTTAGAAGAGTTTAATGTCAAATCATGGCTCAGACAAGAATATCACTTAGCTAGTGACAGCTGCATTATACGAACAATATGCCTGCAACTTCTAAAAACCACTATATGATTTGGAAATCATTAGAATAATTTGATGAATAAGTTAGCACCTACAATTTGTATCACTTGTTAGACAGTCATATAAGATATAGTTTAGATAAATTAGACAATAAGAGGGAATATTTTAAAATTATTGTTATACATATATATAGACACATATATGTATACATTTTAATGATCATATCCACTTGTTAAATATATTGAATATCACCTTTTTACATATGTCATTTCTCAGTGCAGAGATATGTCTATAAAATAAATTCTCAGAAGAGGGATTGCTGGGTCTAAGTAGAAATGTGTTTGAAATTTTGATAGATACTGTCAAATTGCCCTCTGTAGAGATCGTACTATTTTTGTACTCCCATCAGGAATTTATGAGTACCTATTTCCTCACAGCCTCATCATGTCTGTGTTGATAAATTTTTGATTTTTTTTGTTCTTTTGCTAGGTGAGAAATTTTAGCTCAATGTAATTTAAATTTGTACTTTTCTTATTATGAGTGAAGTTGGCATATTTCAAGATATTTAAAGGTTGTTTGCATCTCTTTTCTTGTGAACTATGTATCAATGAGAGCCATGTCAAGCATTTTTTTTTTAAATCCTGAGAGCAATAGAAAGGTGCTGTAGGGTTACCTGTTGGGAATGAAGATACCCAGATTTGCACTTTATAAAGTATTTTTTTAAATTTATTTATTTATTTTTGGCTGTGTTGGATCTTCGTTTCTGTGCGAGGGCTTTCTCTAGTTGCGGCAAGCGGGAGCCACTCTTCATTGCGGTGTGCGGGCCTCTCACTATCGCGGCCTCTCTTGTTGCGGAGCACAGGCTCCAGACGCGCAGGCTCAGTAGTTGTGACTTCCCTGGTGGCACAGTGGTTAAGAATCCGCCTGCCAATGAGGGGACATGGGTTCGAGCCCTGGCCCGGGAAGACCCCACATGCCGCAGAGCATCTAAGCCCGTGTGCCACAACGACTGAGCCTGTGCTCTAGAGCCCGCGAGCCACAACTACTGAGCCCACGAGCCACAACTACTGAAGCCCACGCACCTAGAGCCCGTGCTCAGCAACAAGAGAAGCCACCGTGATGAGAAGCCCACACACTGCAACAAAGAGTAGCCCCTGCTCGCTGCAACTAGAGAAAGCCTGTGTGCAGCAATGAAGACCCAACGCAGCCAAAAATAAATTAGTTAATTAATTTAAAAAAAACAAAAAAACTCCCCTCTCCCCCACCTCCTGGAAACCACTATTTTACTTTCTGTCTCTATGAGTTTGACTACTCTAGATATCTCGTATAAGTGGAATCATAATATCTGTCCTTTTGTGTCTAGCTTTAATTAAGCATAAGGTCTTCAAGGTTTGTCCATGTTGTAGCATGTGTCAGAATTTCCTTCCCTTTAAAGGCCGAATAATAGTCTATTGTATGTATACTCCACAGTTTGTCTATTCATCTGTTGATGGGCATTTGAATTGTTTCCACATTTTGGTTATTGTGAACTGCTGTGAACATTGGTGTACAAATATTAACTCAACTCATGACTTTCAATTTTTGGGATATATATCCAGTAGTGACACTGCTGGATCATATGGTATTTCTATGTTTAATTTTTTGAGAAACTTCCTTACTGTCTTCTGCATTGGCTGCACCATTTCACATTCTTGCTGGCAATACACAAGGGTTCCAATTTCTCCACATCCTCACCAACAGTTGTCATTTTCTGTTTTTTTGATAATAGCCATTCTAATGGATGTAAGGTGGTATCTCATTGTGGTTTTGATTTGCATTTCCCTAATGATTAGTAATGTTGAACATCTTCTCATGTGCTTATTGGCCATCTATACATCTTCTTTGGAAAAATGTCTATTTAAGTCCCTTGCCCATTTCTAAATTGGTTGTTTGTTTTATTGTTGCTGAGTTTTAGGAGTTCTTTATGTATTCTGGATATTAATTATTTGTCAGATATATGATTTGCAAATATTTTCTTACATTCTGTGGGTTGCCTTTTATCCTTTTACTCTATTGATAGTGTCCTTTGATGCACAAAAGTTTTAAATTTTGTAAATGTCCAAAAGTCCAATTGATCTATTTTTTCTTTTGTTGTCTGTGGGTTTGTTGTCATCTTGAAAACTTGCTGCACAGCTTGCGGGATCTTAGTTCCCCGAGCAGGGATGGAACCCGGGCCACTGCAGTGAAAGCTCCGAGTCCTAACCACTGGACTGCCAGGGAATTCCCATCGTCTTGATAACTTTTAGCTGCATTTCTAACCATTCTAACCTCCAATATGGAAGCCCTTCTCTACAGAGAGTTCAATCAATATTCCCCTTCAGTTGGGCTATTCATAAAAAAGAGATCCCCTGAACTGGTAAGGTTTGTATGCTTTTCTCAGGCAGCACAAGTTGATGGAGGTCCTGCTGTTTTCAGGCCAGTTTATGGACACTTTGATGGCCGTGGTCAACTGGTTGTACAAGGTGGAGCTGAAGCTGGCTTGAGGACCAGCCTGTGCACAGGGATCTCAACCTCATCATGAACCTCACGGATGCCCATAAGGTGAGGGATGAGATCTGGGCTGCGTGGAGGGCAAAGCTGTTGGGTCCTCCACCTGTGTGTGCCTCCGGCTCATGGTACCCTCCTAGGGGAGAAAGGAAGTCTCAAAATGTCTGTGTCTCTGCTTGTCAGAGAGCCAGCTCCTTGCTCTGTGTGTTTAAAAAAACTGTTGCCAGGATTCTGCATCAGCCACCAAGAATTTACCAAAGTTGGTTTGTTTCAGATTTGGCGATATGTAAATGTCACTTCGAGAGGTTTCCCCCACCTCCACCCCCATCCCCCATCCAATCATCCACTGGTATCATTTGGGTCACAAAATGGATTTAATTTCAGGTGGAAAGACACCCATTTCCACTGACTCCCAAAATAAACGTGAGGACTTTTTAACCACTTTGGAACGGTACTCATCAATATTTAGTGTAGCCTGAGCCTGTCATGTTCAGGTGCATAATGCCCTCCTGTTTCAGTAGGATGGATTCTGATGAAGTGACACTTTTATCATTATCTCTGCTAACATTCTTTATCTTGAAGTCTAGCGTCTACTTGATATTAATACAGTCCCTCTAGCCTTCTTACTTTTTTATTTGCATGATATATTTCTTCCATCCATTTACTTCCAACAGGTGTTTTGTATTTACAGTGCATCTTTCATAGACAGCTTATCATTTGTTCTTGCTTTTTTTTTCTCCCTTAACTCATCTGACAGTCTCTGACTTTTAATTGGAGCATTTAGTCCATTAACAGGAGGTGGCCTTACCCACTGGCTGGAGATTCCCCATGAAGACAAGACTGTCTCATTATGTCTATATGTTTATTCTTGCCACGTAATCACACCTTCGGAGCATGATGAACCGGATTTTCCCAGCATCCTGGATGCAGTCAGGAAGGTGAGTGAGGCACCTCTGAGGCCCCTCATTGGTCATTTAATGAGGCAGTATAGTGCGCCTACACCAAGGCAGCCTGTGGGTCTGACATGATCATGACATAGGAGCTCAGGACAGGATCCTGTGATTGTATTCATATCTATGATAGGTCCTCAGATCACAAAATGCAAAGATTACATGTATTGGTGATAACATCGGATAATCTCCACTCCAGTAGTATCTCTTATGGGAAACTGGTCCCTGCTCTTTTATTATTTATTTATTTAGGTTGCCTGGCACAGCTTGCGGAATCTCAGTTCTCTGACCAGGGATTGACCCCAGGCCTCTGCTTTTTTTTTTTAATTTTATTTATTTATTTATTTTTGGCTGTGTCGGGTCTTCGTTGCTGTGCGCGGGCTTTCTCTAGTTGCGGCGAGCTGGGGCTACTCTTCGTTGGGCTGCGCGGGCTTCTCATCGCGGTGGTTTCTCTTGTGGAGCACGGGCTCTAGGCGCGCGGGCTTCAGTGGTTGTGACACATTGGCTCAGTAGTTGTGGCTCACAGGCTCTAGAGCGCAGGCTCAGCAGTTGTGGTGCCCAGGCTTAATTGCTCCACGGCATGTGGGATCTTCCTGGGCCAGGCCTCGAACCCGAGTCCCCTGCACTGGCAGGCGGATTCTTAACCACTGCGCCACCAGGGAAGCCCCTCCCTCTGCTCTTTTAAATTGCTGTCTCTTTTTCATATTCTATATAGAGTAGGTCTTGGCGATCATGAATTTAACCTTGTGGTTTCAGTAATGAAAGTTCATGGATTTGCATTTGTGGTTGGCGTGCAAGAAAGCCAGGCACACAGCAAGAGAGGAAGGCTTACTGGACACCAACGCCCACATTCCAACACAGCTTTGTTCTGTTCATTGCTCCCACGCAATAGTGAGCAAGTCTTAGTGGAAGGATTCATGAAGTTTGGAGGCTACTCTTTTGTCAGAGACTAGTAAATTCACAGATATTTATTGAAATCTTAAATATGAGCCTGGGACTTCCCTGGTGGCGCAGTGGTTAAGAATCTGCCTGCCAGTGCAGGGGACACCGGTTCGAGCCCTGGTCCCGGAGGATCCCACATGCCGCGGAGCAACTAATCCCGTGTGCCACAACTACTGAGCCTGCGCTCTAGAGCCCGCAAGCCACAACTACTGAGCCCACGTGCCACAACCACTGAAGCCCGCACGCCCAGAGCCCATGCTCTGCAACAAGAGAAGCCACCACAATGAGAAGCCCGCGCACCGCAACGAACGGTAGATCCTGCTCACCACAACTAGAGAAAGCCCCCGTGCAGCAACGAAGACCCAATGTAGCCAAAACTAAAATAAATAAATAAGTATTTAAAAAGAAAAAAAAAAAGAAGTAGGTAGGACGGAGTAGTCGGGAGAAGGAGGAGAGGTAGGAGAGCGGGGGTCCTGGAAGCCAAGGGTGGAGAGTGTTTCAAGAAGAAAACAGTCAGTAATTCCCCTACTTGCAAATGACAGTGGTAGAGAGGTGTTTTTACCTGCCAAATTGGCAGAGACTTATTTATTTACATATTTAACAATAACACCTAGTGTCAGCAAGGGTGAAAGAAAATGGGCACCCTCATACTATTTGGGCAGCAGATAATATGTAGCAAAAACCTTAAAAACTGTGTATGCTCTTTGACCCAAATATTCCATTTCCAGAAATTTATCCTAAAGAAATCACCATGGGTGAGCACAGATTATTCGACAAGATTGTAACAGCAATGTGCATAATATTAAAAAAACATATTATTCAATCATGTATACTTGGTTAAATGTTATGATAGCCATATGATGAAAAAATACCATGAAGCCAAAAAAAAACACATGCGAAATAATCAACGGCACGGTGAAATATTGCAATATATTGTAAGTCAATAGAGCAAGTGTGATCCTGGTTTTTTCTTTTTTTTTGCATTAAAAATGTACAGATGTATTTAAGAAAAATACACCAAATATTACCAGTGATTATCTCTTGAACATGGGTTTGGTGATTTTTGTTCTTTTTTCAATCTTTCTGTATTTTCAAAAGTTTCTGCAATAAGCAACCTGTTTTCGTAATCAGGAAAAAAGTTTTTTCAGTGCTTTGAATAGTGTAATAATAATACGTTAATAATAGTAACAGTACCAATAGCTAACATGTACTGAGTGCTTCCCGTGTGCCAGTCACTGTGCTAAGTGCTCTATGTACATTCTCATGTAATTCCCATCACAATCCTACAATCATGAGCCTCGCTGGTAGATGAGAGACAACCTGAGAGAGGTTCAGTAACTTGCCCAAGGTCACAGAGTTGCCAGGTGTCTGGGGAAGCCCTTGTTTGACACTACTTTCTCCAAGAAACCTTCCTCATTTCAGTTCCCCTCCGGTTCAGGAGTTCCAGGATCACCTGTCCCCACTTCCTCTGTCTTTCCAGGCACTTTGCCGGCCCCTCTGTCAGAGCGCATTCTGCTTTTGGAAAAGATTGTATGTTCACCTGATGGCCACCCCTGTTAGAGTGGGGGCCTCTTGGGGGCGGGGAGCTGGTCCGCTTCATCTCTGGCTTGGAGCACAGCACAGAGCGCCCCCTGTGGTTGTTGCTAAACTGAATTGTGGGGTGATGCCCTTTGGACTGGCTATAACCTGCTGTTTAGGTTTATGGGAATGTGAGCCTATTGTTTAAAGATCACAGTTATTTCCACTCATCTGAAATTGAGATAAATGATCTCAGCTATTACAAGAATACTGGTACTGGGCTGCTTGCAGTCTTGCTGGGAGGCCAGCATTGTACAATACACAACCAGAGAATTACAGGCTCGATCTGAGACCCCCAGTGATGTGGTGTGGACTCAAAGGGGAATGCAGAGGGATGCCCAGGGACATAGACAGGGATAGTGAAGGGGGCAGGAGATTCAGAGACCCTGACAAAGTGTGACAAGGGGACACCCCTTTGACTCGGCCCCCTGCATCTGCATGCAGTCACCAAGCCCTGTGGATTCAGCCTCCTAAACAGCCTTCTCCTCTGCCTTCCACCATTGCTACTGTCTTCCTTCCTGCCCTCCCATTACTGTACCTGCCCCAGCTGTGGGCCCTGACTCCAGTCTCCTTCCTTTCAACCTGGAGTCCCTTCTGAATCCAGGCTCTGGTCTTGTCTTGGGCACTTTCGATGGCTTATCTCCATTATCCTCCTGATAAAGTTCAGCATTCTTATTTTGCCTTACACGTGGTGTGGAAATCTATCTGTTGGGTAAGATGGACTAGGCCATGTTGCTAAGGCAACAGCAGATGATTATTTAAGGATTTATTTGATACTTAAAATTTTTTTGAAGTGATCATGGAAAAATGTGAATTTTATTGGACATAATTTTAAAGTTTAATCTTGAATTTACATTAGGGCACCATTATGGTCAGGGGCCCAGAGCCCTCTTCTAGCCTTCCAAGGCCCTTTGTGGTCTGTCCCTTGTCAGTGCCTCCAGCCTCACCCTCAGCTGGCCATTTGTCCCCCAGGCTCTCCAGCCTCCACTGAACAGCTCACCTGCATGTGCCCACCTGCTGCAGCCCAGCTCCAGTGTTGTGTGACCTGAGGGAAGTCCCTTAACCCTCGTGTGCCTCAGTCTCCTCGTCTGTTATATGAGGTGGGGGAGGGGCGGTTAGGTATCTACCCTATGACAACGTGCGAGCGTGAAGGAAATGGTACAGAACATGGCTGGCACACGGACAGTGCT
>NC_041216.1:4132963-4137058 GCF_002837175.3 Physeter macrocephalus
TGTGAGATGAAATGAAAGGACAGACATGGAGGTTCTGGGCATGTGGTCATCACTGGGTGTCATCTCACACAATCCCTGAACAGTCCCTAGGGGGGGTACTGTGAGTATCTCCATTTTACAGAGGAGAAGACTGAGGTTCCTAGAGCTGGACTGAAAATCCTGATCACACTGAGAAGTGGGTGGAGTCAAGATGCAAATTATGTTGAGTCCCAGGTCAGAACCCCCAGCCCAGTCCTGCCTGCCCTCCCACTGTCCATCCGCTCCCGGTTTCCAGAGAGAGGGGGTCACTGTCTAGACCACGTGACAATCACCTGATGTACTGTTATCTGTCTCTCTCCCACTGAAAGGTCAGCTCCACAAGGGGGGGACTTAGTTTCATTCCCTGTTATATTCCAGGAACTAGAACGGAGCCTGGCACAGAGCAGGTACTACATGACTACTTGTGGAGTGAATTCAGGAAAATATGCAAGAACTGCCTACTAAAGAACCAAAGAAAGTGACCCTGGGGCTCACGGAGGTGAAGGTCAGGGGGCTGAGCAGGACCCTCGCTCGCACTGAGCCCTGCGTCTCCCGAATCCAACAGCCTCAGCTCATCGCCACCCCGTCCTCAGCCACCCAGGATCACGGGAGTGAATCAGTCCAGTCCAGGGAAGGGTCAGCACAAAAGTGGAGATGGCCCATCCAGTTCTGACTACACTTCTGCCTGCAGTGCTGTTTGTGCCTCAGTTTCTCACTCTGGAGCATGGGCACCTGGTGCTCCAAGGACAGGAGGCGGAGAAGGGCTCGGGAGGAACATGCAGAGGTGGTCTCTCCTGCCTTATTCCTCCCGCAGGGCTGGCTGGGCCGGCTGAGGCCCTCGGGGGTCCAGCCAGTCACACCCAGCTGGGCGGAGGGATGGGTGGTGGTGTGAGAAGCTGCCTCCGAGGGTTCCTCGGAGGGCCGGAGCTGGGAGGCACCGCGTTTTTCTGACACCATCGCTGTGGACTGGACAGGAAAACAGAGGCCCAGAGAAGGGAAGGGATGTGGCTCGGGACGTGCAGGAGTCCACGGCAGGCCCAGGAGGGACAAGAACCTGGGCACTGCCTCCCAGATCAGGGCCTCCTCCCCTGAGCTCAGGTGGCACCAGGGACAGCCTCCATCTGCTCCTCGAGGGCACTGGCCCTGTCACTGTGTCCTGGCCAAGGGGAGCCAAGAGTCCACAGGCAGAGATCGACAGGCAGGCCAGGCAGGACCCAGCTCTGACCGCAGCCCTGGCCCCCAACACCGGCCCTGTCAGTCACGACACGGCTCCTAAAGCATCTGCTCAAAAGCAGAGGCCTGACCCCTGGACGGCAGGCCCAGGCCTCTGGGTCCTACAGGTGCCACTGACGGTCAGGGGCCCGGCAAGCACCAGGCCCGGCTGGCTTCTCAGGAGCTGATGAGGCCAATAGCAGAGCCAACAGGTGTGGGAGCCTCGGCGTGGGCGCTGATGCCACAGCGACTCTGCTATTAGACTCCACGGTGGTTCAGGGGCCGCTGACCTTCAGGGGCCTGGAGCCGGGGCCTCCAAAGGAGGAAACAATCCTGGTAGGTTCTAATCCCCCACATCAGCCTAGGTAATTACCAGTTAAAACTACTCGAACTGAAGGAGTTTTACTAGTGCAATCAGTACGTGAGAATAAAGAAGGCCCTCAGACAGCTGGCTGGACTGCCCACAGGCCAGGCTTCCACTGAACAAAGATCTGCTTGTTAATCCACAGCGTCAGAGGCCTTAGATCTTCATGAAACACACAGAGGTGGTGTGGGAAGAAACTGGGATTTGGAATCCACAGCCTGGATGATGCCATGGACCTGCTGTGTGGCCCTGGGTTGGTTATTTAACCTCTCTGAGCCCATGAAATGAGGCTGGTAAAACAGCTTCACAAGTTGCTGCATGGATGAAATGAGTTTTTATAGGACTATGGAACTTCAAACGCTAGTTTTTATTCAAAAACAGATAGAAACACCTTTGGTTGACTTGAAAAATCTGTTTCTGGGTCTCACATGTCTATAAGACATGTGGGGACATTTCCATCACATCCACACCAAGGCTGAGCAGCAGCTGGGAGGGTCTGGTATCAGCACTGACCAGGGCCAGGTTCACCCTAAAAAGGGGGCTGACTTTCTGCCCCTCCCCCTCTCTCAGCCTATCACACAACAACTCTGAGGATAGATGACTGGGAGCCCCATTCTACAAGGAGAGATCTGAGGCTCAGAGAGGGCAAGGGACTTCCCTAAGATCACAGAGCAGAAGCAGGAGGGCAACCAGCTCCTCCTGAGCTCAGGGTGCTGGTTGCCCTCCTGCTTCTGCTCTGTGATCTTAGGGAAGTCGCTTGCCCTCTCTGAGCCTCAGATCTCTCCTTGTAGAATGGGGCTCCCAGTCATCTATCCTCAGAGTTGTTGTGTGATAGGCTGAGAGAGGGGGAGGGGCAGAAAGTCAGCCCCCTTTTTAGGGTGAACCTGGCCCTGGTCAGTGCTGATACCAGACCCTCCCAGCTGCTGCTCAGCCTTGGTGTGGATGTGATGGAAATGTCCCCACATGTCTTATAGACATGTGAGACCCAGAAACAGATTTTTCAAGTCAACCAAAGGTGTTTCTATCTGTTTTTGAATAAAAACTAGCGTTTGAAGTTCCATAGTCCTATAAAAACTCATTTCATCCATGCAGCAACTTGTGAAGCTGTTTTACCAGCCTCATTTCATGGGCTCAGAGAGGTTAAATAACCAACCCAGGGCCACACAGCAGGTCCATGGCATCATCCAGGCTGTGGATTCCAAATCCCAGTTTCTTCCCACACCACCTCTGTGTGTTTCATGAAGATCTAAGGCCTCTGACGCTGTGGATTAACAAGCAGATCTTTGTTCAGTGGAAGCCTGGCCTGTGGGCAGTCCAGCCAGCTGTCTGAGGGCCTTCTTTATTCTCACGTACTGATTGCACTAGTAAAACTCCTTCAGTTCGAGTAGTTTTAACTGGTAATTACCTAGGCTGATGTGGGGGATTAGAACCTACCAGGATTGTTTCCTCCTTTGGAGGCCCCGGCTCCAGGCCCCTGAAGGTCAGCGGCCCCTGAACCACCGTGGAGTCTAATAGCAGAGTCGCTGTGGCATCAGCGCCCACGCCGAGGCTCCCACACCTGTTGGCTCTGCTATTGGCCTCATCAGCTCCTGAGAAGCCAGCCGGGCCTGGTGCTTGCCGGGCCCCTGACCGTCAGTGGCACCTGTAGGACCCAGAGGCCTGGGCCTGCCGTCCAGGGGTCAGGCCTCTGCTTTTGAGCAGATGCTTTAGGAGCCGTGTCGTGACTGACAGGGCCTGTGTTGGGGGCCAGGGCTGCGGTCAGAGCTGGGTCCTGCCTGGCCTGCCTGTCGATCTCTGCCTGTGGACTCTTGGCTCCCCTTGACCAGGACACAGTGACGGGGCCAGTGCCCTCGAGGAGCAGATGGAGTCTGTCCCTGGTGCCGCCTGAGCTCAGGGGAGGAGGCCCTGATCTGGGAGGCAGTGCCCAGGTTCTCGTCCCTCCTGGGCGTGCCGTGGACTCCTGCACGTCCCGAGCCACATCCCTTCCCTTCTCTGGGCCTCTGCTTTCCTGTCCAGTCCACAGCGATGGTGTCAGAAAAACGTGGTGCCTCCCAGCTCCGGCCCTGTGGTTCCTCGGAGGCAGCTTCTCACACCACCACCCATCCCTCCGCCCAGCTGGGTGAGCGGGTCGCATCTCACTGTCGCCAACACCTGGCATCCAGAGCCCCTTCCTGGGGCGTCTGTTCCGCGGCCTTGGCCCCGCCCCTGTACCCCCATTGGTCGGGTCCGGAGGGGGCGGGACCCGACGGCTGCAAGTTGGACTGAGAGAGGCCACCTCGGCCCGGGGCGCGCTGCGCAGACTGAGGGTCCGCGCCTCCCGGAGCCCGGCGGGAGCTCGCCCTCCGCCTCTGAGCTGAGCTGACTCGGCAGCAGCCAGACTGTCTGGCGCGGCGGCACAGACAGACTAGCCGACGGTCCCCGGTCCCCGGAGGAGCCCTTGCCCGAGGGGGTGCTGCCGCATCCGGCTACGCGGAGCCGCGCCAGGCCCCGCGGGCCGGGCG
>NC_041216.1:4141389-4146294 GCF_002837175.3 Physeter macrocephalus
GGGTCCTGCTCAGCCCCCTGACCTTCACCTCCGTGAGCCCCAGGGTCACTTTCTTTGGTTCTTTAGTAGGCAGTTCTTGCATATTTTCCTGAATTCACTCCACAAGTAGTCATGTAGTACCTGCTCTGTGCCAGGCTCCGTTCTAGTTCCTGGAATATAACAGGGAATGAAACTAAGTCCCCCCCTTGTGGAGCTGACCTTTCAGTGGGAGAGAGACAGATAACAGTACATCAGGTGATTGTCACGTGGTCTAGACAGTGACCCCCTCTCTCTGGAAACCGGGAGCGGATGGACAGTGGGAGGGCAGGCAGGACTGGGCTGGGGGTTCTGACCTGGGACTCAACATAATTTGCATCTTGACTCCACCCACTTCTCAGTGTGATCTGGATTTTCAGTCCACCTCTAGGAACCTCAGTCTTCTCCTCTGTAAAATGGAGATACTCACAGTACCCCCCCTAGGGACTGTTCAGGGATTGTGTGAGATGACACCCAGTGATGACCACATGCCCAGAACCTCCATGTCTGTCCTTTCATTTCATCTCACAATTACTGTCACATCTTTGTTTAAAAAGAGGACAGTGAGGTTCAGGGTAGTTTGGTGGTTTTCCCAAGGTACACAGCAGGTTGTCTCCCTGCCTGCACATCCTTTGCTCTTGTCCTACACAGAAGCTGCCTCTCCTGCTGGCCCAGGGCCCATCATTACGGGCAGTACGTGCTGCTGAATTGGACTGTATTAAATGTGAGCGTGTGTTGTAAACTAGGAACGTGATTTTCAAAGTATCTTTGTTTTGGGATTTATAGAACTGATGCATATTCATTGTAGAAAATTCATACCGTATAGATTCATTATAGAATTTCATGATAGAAAATTCAGACCATATGTCTAGAAACATATAATATGGAAGCTCCTAGTAATCCTCTGTCTACCTCAGGGAGAACCAATGTTTAATCCTTTAGCTTAGCCCTTCCCCAGCAACCAGCCCTGATATTTTATCAGTTTGTGTTATTCTTTTTTACAAAGTGGAATCTAAATGCCCACTGTTTTGCCATTTTAACTTTCACTTAACAATAAATCCTTTATCCGTCTTGAAAGTCGACTATTAAGTGACCACATTATTTTTCTTTTTATCTATCTACCTTTTTTCATTTATTTTTATTTCAACTTTATTGAAGTATAATTGACATATTAAATTGTAAGTTATTTAAAGTGTACATCAGGATGATTTGCTATACATATACATATAACATTCCCCCCATCTAGTTAATTAACACATTCATCACTTCACATATGTATTCTTTTTTGTGTGTGAGAACATTTAATTTCTACTCTTTTAGCAAATTTCAAAATTATATAATAGTGTTATCAACTATGGTCGCCATGTTTTACATTAGCTCCTCAGACCTTATTCAACTTATGGCTGAAGGTTTGTACCCTGTTACCAACCTCTCCCTATTTCCCCCACCCCCAGCTCCTGACAACCACTTTTCTACTCTTCTGACTTTTTAACTTTTTAAAATCCACACATAAGTGATATCATGAAGTATTTGTCTTTCTCTGGCTTACTTCACTTAGCATAATACCTTCAAGTTTCATCCATGTTGTCGTAAATGGAAGGATTTCCTTCTTTCTCATAGTTGAATAGCATTCCCTTGTGTGTGTGTGTGTGTGTGTGTGTGTGTGTGTGTGTGTGTGTGCGCGCGCGCGCGCACGCACGCACGCGCCTTATCTTCTTTATTCATCTGTAGATGGACACTGAGGTTATTTCCACATCTCGGCTGTTGTGAATAATGCTGCAATGAACATGGGAATGCAGATATCTTTTTTAAAATTGAGGGCTTCCCTGGTGGCGCAGTGGTTGAGAATCCGCCTGCCGATGCAGGGCACACGGGTTCGTGCCCCGATCCGGGAAGATCCCACATTAACTGTCACCTGCCACTGTTATGCTCCTTGGAGTCTCGGCCTTCGCACAAACTATTTCCTCTGCCTGGAACATTCTCCTCCCACTGACCTTTCCTTCATCCCAACCAGTTCCTTCCGGCCTTCAGAGCTCAGTCTAAGTGTCTCTTCCTCTCAGCGCAGCGCCTTAACCATAAATGAATAAATGCGGTGAGAAGGCGCCTAGGGAAGAGCAGGGTGTGCAGAAGGGGGCTAGTCAATGGAGAGGTTTCCGTGAGGAGACTTCTCTCGCAAGCCGCTGAGGGCCGTGACAATTCAGATGCGCAAAGGCTCAGGAAGGGCAATGGGCTCAGGTCGGGGAGCGAGCAGCAGGCAGCCGTTAACCTCTGCTGAGAGCCCAGTGCCGGGCAGAGGACTTGGGCTGGCGGGTTCTAGATGCTACCTTCCTGGTTAGAGGGGAGGGGTGGGGACTTGGGACAGAGGTGACCACATGTGGAACTGAGGCTGGAGCTCCGTGCTGGGGGCGAGCTGCCCCCGGGCTCAGGACCAAGGAGAGCTGTGGATGCAGTCACCCTGAGAATGCCTCCAGGGGAGCCGTCCACCTGAGTGAGTCACCGCCTAGCCCATGTCCCTCTTCCCCCAGCATCCCCTGGGGCAAGGGTGCACAGCCCTGGTGGGAGCTGCTGCTGTGAGCCGAGCAGCACCCTGAGCTCAGGAGGAGCTGGTTGCCCTCCTGCTTCTGCTCTGTGATCTTAGGGAAGTCCCTTGCCCTCTCTGAGCCTCAGATCTCTCCTTGTAGAATGGGGCTCCCAGTCATCTATCCTCAGAGTTGTTGTGTGATAGGCTGAGAGAGGGGGAGGGGCAGAAAGTCAGCCCCCTTTTTAGGGTGAACCTGGCCCTGGTCAGTGCTGATACCAGACCCTCCCAGCTGCTGCTCAGCCTTGGTGTGGATGTGATGGAAATGTCCCCACATGTCTTATAGACATGTGAGACCCAGAAACAGATTTTTCAAGTCAACCAAAGGTGTTTCTATCTGTTTTTGAATAAAAACTAGCGTTTGAAGTTCCATAGTCCTATAAAAACTCATTTCATCCATGCAGCAACTTGTGAAGCTGTTTTACCAGCCTCATTTCATGGGCTCAGAGAGGTTAAATAACCAACCCAGGGCCACACAGCAGGTCCATGGCATCATCCAGGCTGTGGATTCCAAATCCCAGTTTCTTCCCACACCACCTCTGTGTGTTTCATGAAGATCTAAGGCCTCTGACGCTGTGGATTAACAAGCAGATCTTTGTTCAGTGGAAGCCTGGCCTGTGGGCAGTCCAGCCAGCTGTCTGAGGGCCTTCTTTATTCTCACGTACTGATTGCACTAGTAAAACTCCTTCAGTTCGAGTAGTTTTAACTGGTAATTACCTAGGCTGATGTGGGGGATTAGAACCTACCAGGATTGTTTCCTCCTTTGGAGGCCCCGGCTCCAGGCCCCTGAAGGTCAGCGGCCCCTGAACCACCGTGGAGTCTAATAGCAGAGTCGCTGTGGCATCAGCGCCCACGCCGAGGCTCCCACACCTGTTGGCTCTGCTATTGGCCTCATCAGCTCCTGAGAAGCCAGCCGGGCCTGGTGCTTGCCGGGCCCCTGACCGTCAGTGGCACCTGTAGGACCCAGAGGCCTGGGCCTGCCGTCCAGGGGTCAGGCCTCTGCTTTTGAGCAGATGCTTTAGGAGCCGTGTCGTGACTGACAGGGCCGGTGTTGGGGGCCAGGGCTGCGGTCAGAGCTGGGTCCTGCCTGGCCTGCCTGTCGATCTCTGCCTGTGGACTCTTGGCTCCCCTTGGCCAGGACACAGTGACAGGGCCAGTGCCCTCGAGGAGCAGATGGAGGCTGTCCCTGGTGCCACCTGAGCTCAGGGGAGGAGGCCCTGATCTGGGAGGCAGTGCCCAGGTTCTTGTCCCTCCTGGGCCTGCCGTGGACTCCTGCACGTCCCGAGCCACATCCCTTCCCTTCTCTGGGCCTCTGTTTTCCTGTCCAGTCCACAGCGATGGTGTCAGAAAAACGCGGTGCCTCCCAGCTCCGGCCCTCCGAGGAACCCTCGGAGGCAGCTTCTCACACCACCACCCATCCCTCCGCCCAGCTGGGTGTGACTGGCTGGACCCCCGAGGGCCTCAGCCGGCCCAGCCAGCCCTGCGGGAGGAATAAGGCAGGAGAGACCACCTCTGCATGTTCCTCCCGAGCCCTTCTCCGCCTCCTGTCCTTGGAGCACCAGGTGCCCATGCTCCAGAGTGAGAAACTGAGGCACAAACAGCACTGCAGGCAGAAGTGTAGTCAGAACTGGATGGGCCATCTCCACTTTTGTGCTGACCCTTCCCTGGACTGGACTGATTCACTCCCGTGATCCTGGGTGGCTGAGGACGGGGTGGCGATGAGCTGAGGCTGTTGGATTCGGGAGACGCAGGGCTCAGTGCGAGCGAGGGTCCTGCTCAGCCCCCTGACCTTCACCTCCGTGAGCCCCAGGGTCACTTTCTTTGGTTCTTTAGTAGGCAGTTCTTGCATATTTTCCTGAATTCACTCCACAAGTAGTCATGTAGTACCTGCTCTGTGCCAGGCTCCGTTCTAGTTCCTGGAATATAACAGGGAATGAAACTAAGTCCCCCCCTTGTGGAGCTGACCTTTCAGTGGGAGAGAGACAGATAACAGTACATCAGGTGATTGTCACGTGGTCTAGACAGTGACCCCCTCTCTCTGGAAACCGGGAGCGGATGGACAGTGGGAGGGCAGGCAGGACTGGGCTGGGGGTTCTGACCTGGGACTCAACATAATTTGCATCTTGACTCCACCCACTTCTCAGTGTGATCAGGATTTTCAGTCCAGCTCTAGGAACCTCAGTCTTCTCCTCTGTAAAATGGAGATACTCACAGTACCCCCCCTAGGGACTGTTCAGGGATTGTGTGAGATGACACCCAGTGATGACCACATGCCCAGAACCTCCATGTCTGTCCTTTCATTTCATCTCACA
>NC_041216.1:4148393-4202087 GCF_002837175.3 Physeter macrocephalus
ACAAAAATAAATAAATAAATAAATAAATAAATAAATAAATAAATAAATAAAATTGAGATATAACTGACATATTATATCCGTTTCAGGTGTGCAACATAATGATTTAATACTTGTACATAGTGCAAAATGACCACTACCATACTTACACTTTTTTCTCTTTGATATACTGTTTTTACTTCCTTTAGATCTATATCCAGAAGTGGGATTGCCGGATCATATGGTGGTTCTATTTTTCACTTTTTGAGGAACCTCCATATTATTTTCCATAGTGGCTGCACCAATTTACATTCCCACTAACAGTGCACAAGAGTTCCCGTTTTCCCACATTCTCACAAATACTTGTTATCGCTTGTCTTTTTGATGATAGCCATTCTAACAAGTGTGAGGTGATAGCTCATTGTGGTTTTGGTTTGCATTTCCCTGATGATTAGTGATGTGGAGCACCTTTTCATGTACCTGTTGGACATTTGTATGTCTTCTTTGGAAAAATGTCTATTCAGTTCCTCTGCTCATTTGAAAATTTGGATTGTTTGTTTTTTTTGCTATTGAGTTGTATGTGTTCTTTATATATTTTGGATATTAACCCCTTATCAGAAATGTGGTTTGCCAATATTTTCTCCCATTCAGTAGGTTGCCTTTTCATTTTGTTGATGGTTTCCAAAGGTATTTCTCTTTCCAAGAGTTGAAGGTGGGTCTCTTTTCTCCAAAACCCTGTTTGGCCATCAGAATGGTGTGCCCTGTGAATCCCTGATGACTGGCTACTCCTCTCTGCCTCCATCTTCTCAGTCTTTTCTCACCCTTCTGAGGTAAATGACTACTATTGCCCCTAGGTGACAGGGGAGAAGTCTAGTCTCAAAGAGTATAAGTGACTGGCCCAAGGTCCTGGGTACCCAGATCCAAAGAAGCAGATATGAAAACTGGGTCACAGCAGTGAGGAAGGTTGGCCTTGGAGGTGGGAGAGCACAGTAGGGAAGACCAGGTTTTAATTCAGGGTCTGCTACTTGAGATCTGTGAGATTTTGAACAGGTTACTTAAAGTCTCAGCATCTCAGTTTCCTCATCGTTAAAATCGGGATAATAATACCTGTATCATAGTGCAATGGTTATATAGGTTAAGGCATTGAAAAACTTAGCAAGTGCCTGGCACCGCTCAGTAAACAGCAGCCAGAATTATGAGGAAGAGCCTGCTGTGTTTGTCTACCCTCCTGCCCCCATCATTTACTTGGAGACCTGGAGCCGAGTGGTAAGAGCACGGTTCCAGGATCAGATACCCACTCTTTCACTTGTTTTTAGTGGATGCTATGGTGCTCCCCAGATATTCTCTTTGGGACTAAGTCACTTGTTGCACCAGCTTCTTGCTCAAGGTTGGGCACCCTCCTTGAGGGCACCCCACATCCAAAGACTGGCTTATTGAGGTATAAATGCCCAGCCCCCTTGCCTCAAGGAGGGACAACTGTGAAGGGCCATCAGCCCAGAGCTCCCCGTGCAGATGGGATGGGCTGGCCCTTTTGTGATTGTGTCAACTGTTCAACTGTGCCCACTCCTGCTCCTTCGTTCCCTGCAAGAACACTCTCCACTAAACCTACCCACTCAGGCTGCTGCCCAGGAAGTCTGACCTAAGATATATTTATATGACTTTTGTGTAAGTTATTTACTGCTGTGTGCCTCAGGTTCTTCATCTGTAAAATGGGAGCGAAAATAGTTCTTGCCTCCTAGGATGGCTATGAGCATTAAATGACTTACTCTATGTAAAGGGCTGAAACAGTGCCTGGTAAATGCTCAGTAAATGTTAGCCTGGTTTGATTGTTTGTTTGTTTTTAGCCCAAGTCCAGCTGGTCAGTGACAAGACCAGAAGTAAAACCCAGTTATTTTCTTTAACTGCTGGCTCTGCCCCCTGAGCAGCAGCCATTCCTTCAGAACAGTCTAGGGCTCTGAATACAGGAAGGGTTCTGGGGAAGCCAAAGGCTGCAAGACCCAGGTATGGAGAAGGTTGGATCCTTCAGTCTGAGGTCATTGCTTCACAAACACTCCTGGGAACGTACTGTGTGCTGTTGCCCTCCCTGGTTATCTTGGTGCCCACTCCAAAGCACAAGCCCCAGCCCAAGCTCCGCTCATTACAGTGGAAAAGATAGGCCCACAGACAGCTCAATGTAAATGATTGCAAAGCGGGAGAAATGGCCATTCCCCCACTCAGATATGAGCATGAAGGTTCAGTGCTGCTGAAGACAGACCAGGTCCTTCTCTCATTTGTGGGGGATGAACAAGGCCAGAAGACGGGGAGGAATGAATGGCCTCCTGGCTGGGGGACAGAGAAGGCCGCTCTTAACCCTCCCAACAACCCTGTTAGCGACATGACATTCATCCCCATCTGCCAGATGAGGACAGTGAGGCTCAGAGAGGCAGTGTCTTGCTCAGGACAACGTGGCCTCTATGTGGCCAAGCCAGGACAGGCCGAGGTTGTTTGGCCCTCCATCCAGTGCTTGAGGAGGTGACATTTCTGTGTCAGGAGGGCAGGCTTTCAAGGTGGAGAGAGCTTTCAGAGGGATTTCGGCAGAGGAACCCAGGGGTCAGAGTGACAGTAAGTTTTGTGGGTCTTCAGCCATTTGCCTCAAGGAGGCCCGTCCCCCCCAAACCAGAGCTCGTGATGGGCTCACGTGGGGGAGCGAACAGCAGGCAGCCGTTAACCTCTGCTGAGAGCCCAGTGCCGGGCAGAGGACTTGGGCTGGCGGGTTCTAGATGCTACCTTCCTGGTTAGAGGGCAGGGGTGGGGACTTGGGACAGAGGCGACCACTTGTGGAACTGAGGCTGGAGCTCCGTGCTGGGGGCGAGCTGGCCCCGGGCTCAGGACCAAGAAGAGCTGTGGATGCAGTCACCCTGAGAATGCCTCCAGGGGAGCCGTCCACCTGAGTTTTTCCTCTCTGCAGAAATTATACTCCAAATTGTGGAGCCATTTACCCTTAAAGTTCTCAAAGATAACGTTTTCCATTACTAAACTCTCTTTAATCTACATTCATGAACATATGTCCCCCACCTGCTTTGTCTCCTGTCTGTGGCCAGTGAGGGGCAGAGTCTGGGCTGAGGCAGACACTAGGCTGGACCTGGGGACCCAAGGACTACAGCTCAGCCCCAGGTGGGGAGAGCTGTGGGACCCAGAGCAGGGAGAGGACCCTTGTCATGGTCACCAGCCTCCCTTCACCTACAGCGCCGCTCTTAACCCTCCCAACAACCCTGTTAGCGACATGACATTCATCCCCATCTGCCAGATGAGGACAGTGAGGCTCAGAGAGGCAGTGTCTTGCTCAGGACAACGTGGCCTCTATGTGGCCAAGCCAGGACAGGCCGAGGTTGTTTGGCCCTCCATCCAGTGCTTGAGGAGGTGACATTTCTGTGTCAGGAGGGCAGGCTTTCAAGGTGGAGAGAGCTTTCAGAGGGATTTCGGCAGAGGAACCCAGGGGTCAGAGTGACAGTAAGTTTTGTGGGTCTTCAGCCATTTGCCTCAAGGAGGCCCGTCCCCCCCAAACCAGAGCTCGTGATGGGCTCACGTGGGGGAGCGAACAGCAGGCAGCCATTAACCTCTGCTGAGAGCCCAGTGCCGGGCAGAGGACTTGGGCTGGCGGGTTCTAGATGCTACCTTCCTGGTTAGAGGGCAGGGGTGGGGACTTGGGACAGAGGCGACCACTTGTGGAACTGAGGCTGGAGCTCCGTGCTGGGGGCGAGCTGCCCCCGGGCTCAGGACCAAGGAGAGCTGTGGATGCAGTCACCCTGAGAGTGCCTCCAGGGGAGCCGTCCACCTGAGTGAGTCACCGCCTAGCCCATGTCCCTCTTCCCCCAGCATCCCCTGGGGCAAGGGTGCACAGCCCTGGTGGGAGCTGCTGCTGTGAGCCGAGCAGCACCCTGAGCTCAGGAGGAGCTGGTTGCCCTCCTGCTTCTGCTCTGTGATCTTAGGGAAGTCGCTTGCCCTCTCTGAGCCTCAGATCTCTCCTTGTAGAATGGGGCTCCCAGTCATCTATCCTCAGAGTTGTTGTGTGATAGGCTGAGAGAGGGGGAGGGGCAGAAAGTCAGCCCCCTTTTTAGGGTGAACCTGGCCCTGGTCAGTGCTGATACCAGACCCTCCCAGCTGCTGCTCAGCCTTGGTGTGGATGTGATGGAAATGTCCCCACATGTCTTATAGACATGTGAGACCCAGAAACAGATTTTTCAAGTCAACCAAAGGTGTTTCTATCTGTTTTTGAATAAAAACTAGCGTTTGAAGTTCCATAGTCCTATAAAAACTCATTTCATCCATGCAGCAACTTGTGAAGCTGTTTTACCAGCCTCATTTCATGGGCTCAGAGAGGTTAAATAACCAACCCAGGGCCACACAGCAGGTCCATGGCATCATCCAGGCTGTGGATTCCAAATCCCAGTTTCTTCCCACACCACCTCTGTGTGTTTCATGAAGATCTAAGGCCTCTGACGCTGTGGATTAACAAGCAGATCTTTGTTCAGTGGAAGCCTGGCCTGTGGGCAGTCCAGCCAGCTGTCTGAGGGCCTTCTTTATTCTCACGTACTGATTGCACTAGTAAAACTCCTTCAGTTCGAGTAGTTTTAACTGGTAATTACCTAGGCTGATGTGGGGGATTAGAACCTACCAGGATTGTTTCCTCCTTTGGAGGCCCCGGCTCCAGGCCCCTGAAGGTCAGCGGCCCCTGAACCACCGTGGAGTCTAATAGCAGAGTCGCTGTGGCATCAGCGCCCACGCCGAGGCTCCCACACCTGTTGGCTCTGCTATTGGCCTCATCAGCTCCTGAGAAGCCAGCCGGGCCTGGTGCTTGCCGGGCCCCTGACCGTCAGTGGCACCTGTAGGACCCAGAGGCCTGGGCCTGCCGTCCAGGGGTCAGGCCTCTGCTTTTGAGCAGATGCTTTAGGAGCCGTGTCGTGACTGACAGGGCCTGTGTTGGGGGCCAGGGCTGCGGTCAGAGCTGGGTCCTGCCTGGCCTGCCTGTCGATCTCTGCCTGTGGACTCTTGGCTCCCCTTGACCAGGACACAGTGACGGGGCCAGTGCCCTCGAGGAGCAGATGGAGTCTGTCCCTGGTGCCGCCTGAGCTCAGGGGAGGAGGCCCTGATCTGGGAGGCAGTGCCCAGGTTCTCGTCCCTCCTGGGCCTGCCGTGGACTCCTGCACGTCCCGAGCCACATCCCTTCCCTTCTCTGGGCCTCTGTTTTCCTGTCCAGTCCACAGCGATGGTGTCAGAAAAACGCGGTGCCTCCCAGCTCCGGCCCTCCGAGGAACCCTCGGAGGCAGCTTCTCACACCACCACCCATCCCTCCGCCCAGCTGGGTGTGACTGGCTGGACCCCCGAGGGCCTCAGCCGGCCCAGCCAGCCCTGCGGGAGGAATAAGGCAGGAGAGACCACCTCTGCATGTTCCTCCCGAGCCCTTCTCCGCCTCCTGTCCTTGGAGCACCAGGTGCCCATGCTCCAGAGTGAGAAACTGAGGCACAAACAGCACTGCAGGCAGAAGTGTAGTCAGAACTGGATGGGCCATCTCCACTTTTGTGCTGACCCTTCCCTGGACTGGACTGATTCACTCCCGTGATCCTGGGTGGCTGAGGACGGGGTGGCGATGAGCTGAGGCTGTTGGATTCGGGAGACGCAGGGCTCAGTGCGAGCGAGGGACCTGGCCCGGGTCCTGCTCAGCCCCCTGACCTTCACCTCCGTGAGCCCCAGGGTCACTTTCTTTGGTTCTTTAGTAGGCAGTTCTTGCATATTTTCCTGAATTCACTCCACAAGTAGTCATGTAGTACCTGCTCTGTGCCAGGCTCCGTTCTAGTTCCTGGAATATAACAGGGAATGAAACTAAGTCCCCCCCTTGTGGAGCTGACCTTCCAGTGGGAGAGAGACAGATAACAGTACATCAGGTGATTGTCACGTGGTCTAGACAGTGACGCCTCTCTCTGGAAACCGGGAGCGGATGGACAGTGGGAGGGCAGGCAGGACTGGGCTGGGGGTTCTGACCTGGGACTCAACATAATTTGCATCTTGACTCCACCCACTTCTCAGTGTGATCAGGATTTTCAGTCCAGCTCTAGGAACCTCAGTCTTCTCCTCTGTAAAATGGAGATCCTCACAGTACCCACCCTAGGGGCTGTTCAGGGATTGTGTGAGATGACACCCAGTGATGACCACATGCCCAGAACCTCCATGTCTGTCCTTTCATTTCATCTCACATTTACTGTCACATCTTTGTTTATTAAGAGTACAGTGAGGCTCAGAGAACCTAGGTGGTTTTCCCAAGGCCACACAGCTGGTCAACTCCCTGCGTGCACATCTTCTGCTCTTGTCCTACACAGAAGTGGCCTCTCCCCTGAGTCCAGGGTCCATTGTTAGGTGCAGTACATGCTGCTGAATGTGACTGCGTTGAACGTGTGTTGTAAACTGAGAATCCTGTTTTTAAAGTGTCTTTATTGCTTTGGGGTTTACAAATAATGCATACTCATTGTACAAAATTCAGACCACAGAGGAACATATAACACAAGTGCCCCTGGGAACCCTATTTCTACCAGCCAGTCTCCTCAGGCAGCCACTTTCTGATTTCTATCACGAAACATTCCTTTGATCTGTTCTTGAACTTCGTGTGAATGGAATCATACAGTACATACTCTGAGTCTCGTCTTTCACACAACATATTTTCTTGAAATTCATCCATGCTTTTGTTATATATGTTGTTCTCATATAAATGAGTTGTTTGCATTGCAAACCACTCTTATTAAGGGACATTTGGGTTTCCAGTTTTTGGTTGTTCATAAAGCTATCTGGACGTGCTTGTACACATTCCTCTGTGGATATATTAAACCTGGATTTTAATCCTGACTCTGCCACTGGGGAGCTGTGAGACATCACACAGTTTCCTTTTAAAGTCTCTGCATCTCATTTCCTCACCTTTAAAACAAGGTTCATAAGGGCTACCTCCCAGGGTTGTGTAGGACTAAGTGAAACATGCAGTCAGGCCAGCCTCATGCCTGCCACACGGTAGAAGAATAAATGGGAGCTGAGATATTGCGTCCGACTTCCGTGCCTTTGCTCACATTGTACCCTCTGCATAGAATATACTCACCCCCATTTCTTCTTTTAAAAGGGATGGGCAGGGTTTTCCATAAGTCTGACTCCTCCTCCTCCCAAAGAGACAGACTCCTTCCATGATTAGAGCCCTCAGCCTTGATCGTCTGTATTCCTTAGGATTCTTCCTGTCTGATCTGGGGGCACATCTAACCCCTCTTTCTTCTACTCCTCAGGAAACCATGAATAACCTGAGAACAGGGACCAAATATGCATCTCATGGCAACCCCCAGACTGTACCCCCTGCCCCTGCATGGCCACAGGGCAGGCTGGCAAAGTTGAGGGAAAGAGGAAGGCAGCGGGAAAGCAGGGAGTGCCCAGAGCCAGGCAAAGGAGCCTGGGCCTGGGCGGGTGGCACAGAAGCAGGGCCAGCCTCCCCGTCTTTGCAGATCACCCTGTCCCTCCCCTGGGACCCGAGTCCCTGCAGGACCCTGCCTGGAGGACAGTGGCCTCAGCAGGCCACCTCTTATGCACCTGTTGATGAAAGAATCTTGTGAACAGGTGACCCCCCCCATCTCAGAATTGCCACCCAGAGGTAGTCCAGGGCCACTCATTTTACGTGGGCTCCAAGTCTGCAAAGTTCACATGTCAGGTTAATCCAGGCCCCTAACCTGGATTAACGTGACCCCCAGCAAGTCTCTGCTCCCCTGGGCCTCAGTTTCCCATCTATGCAGGGTTGCCCCGAAGGCCTTTCCAGCTCCCACAAAAGAATATGTCCCCCACCCTCCCTGCCCACTGATGGGGCTCCTCCAGGGCTGAGGCACAGGGCGGGAGGACACCCGCCACTCCTCACGGGCACCCATTCCCCACGGGAGAGAGGGGATGTGTCACCGTGACCACGTCTTTCTGGAAAGCCCCACAGTTCAGGTCTTTCCTGGGTTTGAACTGGAGGAACCGCATCCTTCTTGCTCACATCTCCTTGGATCTATTTTTGGCCTTGGCGGGCTTGATGTGGTGCAGTGGGCAGGTTGTTCCCTTTTAATTTGGGCTCTGAAGCCGGCTGAGGCCTGGACCAGTAATTATAAGCACAGAGCCATTTATGGAAACAGCTCTTGAAAAAGTCAGTAATGAGAACTGACTAAAAATACCCCCAGAAGTGAAGCGGGGGGATCAGAAATGTGGTTTGCCAATATTTTCTCCCATTCAGTAGGTTGCCTTTTCATTTTGTTGATGGTTTCCAAAGGTATTTCTCTTTCCAAGAGTTGAAGGTGGGTCTCTTTTCTCCAAAACCCTGTTTGGCCATCAGAATGGTGTGCCCTGTGAATCCCTGATGACTGGCTACTCCTCTCTGCCTCCATCTTCTCAGTCTTTTCTCACCCTTCTGAGGTAAATGACTACTATTGCCCCTAGGTGACAGGGGAGAAGTCTAGTCTCAAAGAGTATAAGTGACTGGCCCAAGGTCCTGGGTACCCAGATCCAAAGAAGCAGATATGAAAACTGGGTCACAGCAGTGAGGAAGGTTGGCCTTGGAGGTGGGAGAGCACAGTAGGGAAGACCAGGTTTTAATTCAGGGTCTGCTACTTGAGATCTGTGAGATTTTGAACAGGTTACTTAAAGTCTCAGCATCTCAGTTTCCTCATCGTTAAAATCGGGATAATAATACCTGTATCATAGTGCAATGGTTATATAGGTTAAGGCATTGAAAAACTTAGCAAGTGCCTGGCACCGCTCAGTAAACAGCAGCCAGAATTATGAGGAAGAGCCTGCTGTGTTTGTCTACCCTCCTGCCCCCATCATTTACTTGGAGACCTGGAGCCGAGTGGTAAGAGCACGGTTCCAGGATCAGATACCCACTCTTTCACTTGTTTTTAGTGGATGCTATGGTGCTCCCCAGATATTCTCTTTGGGACTAAGTCACTTGTTGCACCAGCTTCTTGCTCAAGGTTGGGCACCCTCCTTGAGGGCACCCCACATCCAAAGACTGGCTTATTGAGGTATAAATGCCCAGCCCCCTTGCCTCAAGGAGGGACAACTGTGAAGGGCCATCAGCCCAGAGCTCCCCGTGCAGATGGGATGGGCTGGCCCTTTTGTGATTGTGTCAACTGTTCAACTGTGCCCACTCCTGCTCCTTCGTTCCCTGCAAGAACACTCTCCACTAAACCTACCCACTCAGGCTGCTGCCCAGGAAGTCTGACCTAAGATATATTTATATGACTTTTGTGTAAGTTATTTACTGCTGTGTGCCTCAGGTTCTTCATCTGTAAAATGGGAGCGAAAATAGTTCTTGCCTCCTAGGATGGCTATGAGCATTAAATGACTTACTCTATGTAAAGGGCTGAAACAGTGCCTGGTAAATGCTCAGTAAATGTTAGCCTGGTTTGATTGTTTGTTTGTTTTTAGCCCAAGTCCAGCTGGTCAGTGACAAGACCAGAAGTAAAACCCAGTTATTTTCTTTAACTGCTGGCTCTGCCCCCTGAGCAGCAGCCATTCCTTCAGAACAGTCTAGGGCTCTGAATACAGGAAGGGTTCTGGGGAAGCCAAAGGCTGCAAGACCCAGGTATGGAGAAGGTTGGATCCTTCAGTCTGAGGTCATTGCTTCACAAACACTCCTGGGAACGTACTGTGTGCTGTTGCCCTCCCTGGTTATCTTGGTGCCCACTCCAAAGCACAAGCCCCAGCCCAAGCTCCGCTCATTACAGTGGAAAAGATAGGCCCACAGACAGCTCAATGTAAATGATTGCAAAGCGGGAGAAATGGCCATTCCCCCACTCAGATATGAGCATGAAGGTTCAGTGCTGCTGAAGACAGACCAGGTCCTTCTCTCATTTGTGGGGGATGAACAAGGCCAGAAGACGGGGAGGAATGAATGGCCTCCTGGCTGGGGGACAGAGAAGGCTTTGAAGGAGGTGGCATTGTGCTGGACCTTGAAAGAAGGGTAGAACTTAGTCAGAAGCGGGTGAAAGGAGAAGGTGTCCCGGCAGAGGGGAGACATGGAGGTGAAAAAGCTCTTAGCCTGTTCTTGGAACTCCAGTTCCTCAAGTGAAAATCCACTCATGGCTTCTCCTGCTTGGGATCCTTCTGCATGTTCCTTCTTGCCAGCCTGGCACTCGGCGTTTGACATTCTAGTCCAGCGGAACCCTGCGGTGTTCCCTTGACATGTCCCCATCCTGATGAGGCTGTGGATGGGGAGAAAGAATGTAGACTTTGGAGACAGACACACCTAGACTCTAATCCCACCTTGGGGGCTTCTGGGTGTGGTCTTGCGCAAATCAGTTAACCTCCCTGATCTTCGGTGTTCTCAGCTATAAAACGGGGTGAAGAATGCCTCTTTCACAGGGTTGCTGTGGTTGTCAGCCTCCAGTATAGTTCTCAATGATCGCTGCCTCCTGGTTTTCACACCCTTGTGTCCTCCCACACTGGGCCAGCGCTGGTCTATGTGACCAGTAGGATGTGACAATAGGGATGCTGTGTCACTTCCAAGATTAGGTTATAAAAACACTGCAGCTTCCGTCTTGGGCTCTACCCGCCACCCCCCAAGATGACTCATTCTGAGGAAAGGTCATGTCGTGAGAGGTCCACATGAGGAGCCTTCTACCCTCAGCCGCAAGCGTGAGCTTAGAAGTGGATCTGTTTGTCCCAGTCAAGTCTCCAGAGACCACAGCCCCACCTGACAGCTTGACTGTCACCTCATGAGAGACCCTGAGACAGAGCCACCCAGCTAAGCACCTGGATTTCTGACCCTCAGAAACCATGTGAAATAATAAGTGTTGGTTGTTTTCAGCTGCTATATTTGGGGTCATTTGTTACACAGCAATAGATAACTAACACAGTTAGGTAAACATTAACAAAAATGGCCTGTGTGATGTGCCCAGGATGGTGCCTGACATACAGTTCCGTGCTCAAAAAAATGGGAGCTGACACATTATTTCCCACCTCCGTGCTTTGCCTCAGATACTTTTCTCCATTTCTGCTTGTCAGAATTCTTCCACCACTCTCAACTATGTTTCCTAGAAAAGTGTTCTCTGACCACTCCTCCCCAAGGCACCTCCACGAGCGCCCTCCACCTTGATCATCTGTATTTCTCTTAGGAATGGAGCTGCTTTCTGCCTGTCTGATTCGGGGGCACATCTAGTCCCTTTTTCTCCTACCCATCCCCTGGCCCTACTAAGAAACTATGAACAGCCTCAGAACGGGGACCAAATCTGACTCTGGGATGGACGGGTGGCACATAAGCAGGGCCAGCCTCCCGTCTTTTTTTTTTATTATTGCTTTTTTTTTTTTTTTTAATTTGGCCACGCCATACAGCATGTGGGATCTTAGTTCCCTGACCAGGGATGGAACCGACACGCTCTGCATTGGAAGCACAGAGTCTTAACCACTGGACTGCCAGGGAGGTCCCTCCAGCCCCCCATCTTTGCAGATCACCTTGGCCCTCCCCTGGGACCCGAGTCCCCGCAGGGCCCTGCCTGGAGAACAGTGACCTCAGCAGGCCACCTCTCAGGCACCTGTTGATGGAAGAATCTTGTGGAGAGGTGATTCCCCCATACCAGTATCGCCACCCAGAAAGTCCAGGGCCACTCATTTTACATGGGCTCCAAGTCTGCAAGTCCACGTGAAGGGCCCCTAACCTGACACGTGACCTCAAGCAAGTCTCTGCCCCTCTGGGCCTCAGTTTCCCATCTATGCAGGGTTGCCACGAAGGCCTTTCCAGCTCCCACAAAAGAATGTGTTCCCCACACTCCCTGCCCACAGATGGGGCTCCTCCAGGGCTGAGGCACAGGGCGGGAGGACACCCGCCACTCCTCACTTGGCTCCCCTTGACCAGGACACAGTGACGGGGCCAGTGCCCTCGAGGAGCAGATGGAGTCTGTCCCTGGTGCCGCCTGAGCTCAGGGGAGGAGGCCCTGATCTGGGAGGCAGTGCCCAGGTTCTCGTCCCTCCTGGGCCTGCCGTGGACTCCTGCACGTCCCGAGCCACATCCCTTCCCTTCTCTGGGCCTCTGTTTTCCTGTCCAGTCCACAGCGATGGTGTCAGAAAAACGCGGTGCCTCCCAGCTCCGGCCCTCCGAGGAACCCTCGGAGGCAGCTTCTCACACCACCACCCATCCCTCCGCCCAGCTGGGTGTGACTGGCTGGACCCCCGAGGGCCTCAGCCGGCCCAGCCAGCCCTGCAGGAGGAATAAGGCAGGAGAGACCACCTCTGCATGTTCCTCCCGAGCCCTTCTCCGCCTCCTGTCCTTGGAGCACCAGGTGCCCATGCTCCAGAGTGAGAAACTGAGGCACAAACAGCACTGCAGGCAGAAGTGTAGTCAGAACTGGATGGGCCATCTCCACTTTTGTGCTGACCCTTCCCTGGACTGGACTGATTCACTCCCGTGATCCTGGGTGGCTGAGGACGGGGTGGCGATGAGCTGAGGCTGTTGGATTCGGGAGACGCAGGGCTCAGTGCGAGCGAGGGTCCTGCTCAGCCCCCTGACCTTCACCTCCGTGAGCCCCAGGGTCACTTTCTTTGGTTCTTTAGTAGGCAGTTCTTGCATATTTTCCTGAATTCACTCCACAAGTAGTCATGTAGTACCTGCTCTGTGCCAGGCTCCGTTCTAGTTCCTGGAATATAACAGGGAATGAAACTAAGTCCCCCCCTTGTGGAGCTGACCTTTCAGTGGGAGAGAGACAGATAACAGTACATCAGGTGATTGTCACGTGGTCTAGACAGTGACCCCCTCTCTCTGGAAACCGGGAGCGGATGGACAGTGGGAGGGCAGGCAGGACTGCGGGGGGCCTGCTCTGGGCAGAGCTGAGATTCCTGGGAGGGAGGAAGCCCTGAAGAGGCAGAACCGGGAGGTGATGGATTCTGCAGCTCGCTCGGGACCTGCACGGGCCGCAGAGACCCGGGTGTTTCCTTAGGTCTGAGGGGCCCCTCGGCCTTGTTACCGGCAGGACCAGCCAGACGGGCCCAGCCCATCCGCCTCCGGGGCCCCGAGGGAGCCTGTCCTCCACCTCGGGGGCCGGGCCGTGAACGGAGGCGAGTCCCACAGTAAAGTGAGAACGTGGGTGGCTTGGGTTGGAAACCCTCGGTGACGTGGAAGCCACTCCCCGACCAGCAGGATGCCGCAGCCCAGGGGCTGCGCTGCTGGATGCTGAGCCGCTGTCCTGGGGACCAGGAGCCCTTGGGATGAGGGGCTGGGCATCCCTGGGCCCCCAGGACACGAGGGGCTGGATGAGCAGACTGCTGAGGCCTCCCGTTTCCACCCCACGTGTTCAGTCTCTGTCCTCAAATTGGTCACCGTCCAGAGGGCAGATGAACCAGGGACGGGGACCACCGGGACAGGGAAAGGGAGAGACCGGCAGGCTGATGTGTCTGGGGTCAGAGGCGGACAGGGGGCTTTCACAGCTGGACTGAGAAGAAAGTAGCGTTTATACTTGGTGGGATGGGGCAACCCCGGAGGGAGCGGCTTCGAGGAGGGACTCCAGGGGGAGGGTGGCCCCAGAAGGCCCAGGAGGCCGTGAGGATGGGCAGGGCCAGCTTGTGTGGGTGAGCGGCGGTGGCTGGACAGCAGAGCCAAGCATAAAACCCTCCCATGGGCCCTGAGGGGCTGGGGAAGGGTTTGAAGGCAGGAAGGACTGTCAGGTCAGAAGATGCCATTCTTTTAATAGCCACACTGGACTGGAGGAAGGGGGTGTCTTTTGAAGTCTTACTTTTTGGTCAGGAACAAGACAGATTTAGGTTGTCCGCGTGACTCTACGTTTTGTTGAGGGCACAAAAATAGCCAAAGCCGATGCAGGTGTTGGGCGGGTGGCATCTGGAGCTCTAGCCTGAGCTGTGGGTGCAGGGCCTCAGACATGGAAAGGCAGAATGAGGGCCACAGACGTGGTGATGGAGGCCGCCTCCTCCTGTGGGCCCTCCCCTCAACCGCGGGATCCGGGGCTGGTTTATCAGGGGCTGGAGGAGAAGGCCGAGGGTCCAGTGAACGCTCATTGGTGAATCGTGACTGCTTATTGTTCTGGGGGCTGCATTAAAGTGATCCAGAAAGTAAATTAATTTGCTGCTGCTTCTCCAGACAGAAAAGCTGGTTCAGTGATTGAACATTTTGGGCAGCTTTTTATAATTTTGTGGAAAATAAACATGTCAAGGTGCCTATGGAGCCAGACATACCTTTGTCTTCTCCCTGCGCCCAATGAAGTGCGTTGTGCCTGTCTTTTCATATCTTTGCCAGTGTGTCTTTGGGAATCTTGGGTCAAAGGATAAATTCATAGGTAATTTTGCCAGGGTTTTGCAAAAGGATGTTGCCAGATTCCTCTCCAGGGTATTCCTACCAGCACCATGTGAGAATACGCACATCTGCGTTTACCTATTTCCTTCTCACAGGCCATACTGAGCACCCAGGGACAAGCCCCCCTACCCCTTCCAATCCTCTTGAAACCATAATGCTCTGTATTTTACTTACAATAGAAATGACATCCCCTATTTTATTTGTCTTGTTTGTTTCTATTCTGTCTCCCCTTTTAGACTGCAAACACTGTGAAGGCACTGTCTTGTTCTGTCTGTTCACTGCTGTGCTCCAGTGCTCAGAACCGACTCTTACATACCGTAAGAACTGGATAAATTTGTTTATAAATTGAACTTGATAAATTAATGAATAAATAAATGAATGATGAGTACACTTCTTTAGAAAACAATCACTCAAAATCTCCCCTTCCCCTCCACCCCATGGCCTTGGAGTTGCTGACATGGCCTTCGGAGGCTATCTCATCTTGGCTCAAAGTTGGGAGATTGAAATTCAGGCTCATCCCAAACTCCTGTTGAACAGCCATCCCTCTCAGTCCATTGCCTGACTATTTACAAAGTTCTTTCATGGGCTGTGAGGAAAGCTGGGTGTCTCCTCATTCCCAGTTCACACAGGAGAAGACCAGGCCCAGAGGAGATTTCCATACCTGGTTAGTGCAGGGACAGGCCTGCAGTGAGGCCCTGACCACTGGCCAGAACCCTCCGGGCTGCCCTAAGCTGCCTCTCTGGCTAAAGCAGGCTTGGTCTGCACAGTTAACAAGGGGGAAATAGAGGTGCCAGAAAATGCTTTCCCAGAACACCAGCTTTTGAGAACTCTCTCTCCTAACTCAAAGCCACAGGCACTGAAAAACCTGCAAATCCACAGGTGGCCTCGCCCTACCCTCCGCATTGACTGTCAGATAAAGGAGTTACTCTCTTTACCCAGTTCCACACTCAGGACATTTCACCAATTTCTGATGAAAATCATTTTCCTAAAAATGTCCCACCTCTAGTGCTTGCCTGGAACTGCTGGGGTGGGCCGTTTCCTGTGCTGGAACTATTGAGGGGGTGAGGGGGGGTGGGCATCGATTTTACAAACCCACAGGATGGAAGTTTGGAACTGGGGTCAGCCCAGGTGAACAGGGCTCTCTTGACCCAGCACACGCGGGCCCCCAGCTCAGCAAGGGAGGGAGGCACAGAGCTTGGTGCCCACAGGAGCTGGCAGGTTTGTGGTTGTTCCCTCAGTCCTGGATCCGACATGAATGAGTCAGTATCAGGCCTGCAGACAGAGGTTCCCAGTGACCCACCAAGGGTCACCCACCGTGCCTTGGGGGCAGATATACTTAAGAATGCTTTGAGAGGGGTCGGGTTCCGGGCATGGCTGAGTGACCCCTCCTTATTCTCGGGGCCACACCCTGTGACAGCCAACAGCCTGGACCTATTTCATCCTGCAGATCAGGGATGCTTACACAGCCATGTAACCGAGGTGGTCTCTGCAGTTACCGAATCCATGGGAATTGTCCCCAAAGCTCTGTGTGTGAGTGTGTAGGGAGGAGGGGACTTGTGTGGTGATATTCATGGCGAGGATCACTCGGCAAAGGTCCAGAACCCTGCCCTCCACATCCTGCCTCCGTGGGAGGACCCAGATCCGTCCTGTGTCACGCTGCCCCTGAAGCAGCGTGGCTTGTAGGTGGGCATTTGCTGCAGGTCCAGCACCCTGTCAGATGATGGAGGTTCTATTTTCCCTTCTCCCTGGTCAGGGGATGAAACGCCCATCTCCTGCCCAAACATGTGTCCACTAGCCCCGCCCAGCACAGCTGTTTGCCCGTCCATCACCGGACCAGGTCTCCACCGCAAGGACAGGAAGTGCTCCCCCATCCGCCTCCACCACCAGCCTGGTGACTTGTGGTCGCTGAGTACAGTAGTCAGAGAATTTTTAAAAAGACTCACAGACATGTAATTAAAATCTCAGTGTTGGTTTTGGGGGAAGGCTCTGGGAGGCTTCCGCCCCTGCTTTGCGGAAATACAGATTTTTAGTGTTTGAAAGTGACAGGAGGCTAAAGTGAGACGCTCTAAATATACTGTCCTGGGCATTTCCGGGCAGCTGGGGAAATATGGGGTTTATTCTGCTCCTGTGGTCTCTTGCCCAGACTGTTAGAGCAGCCCTGCCACTGGCCTGCCTTGGGTCCCCTCCAGCCTGGGCTTTACCCTCGCCTCCACACATAGCTTCCACTCTACCCTTAAACCACACTCCCTTGCTGCCCAGAGCCCTGACCCCCCATTGGCCAGAGCACAGCCCACGCTCCGAGGCCAGAATTCCAGCTCTCTGCAGTCAGGCCACAGCCAGACTTATGCCCTGAGCCGCACATTGCGGGATGGTGGGCGGCCCCAGCACCTCACACCTGTGCAGGACCTCTGCCTAGAACGTCTTCTCCCCGACCTTATCCACCTACCAAGACTCAGTCTCATCCTTCAAGGCCAGTTCACGTATAACCTCCTCCGGGAAGCCTGCTCAGATTATGCCATGGGACCCTCCAGCTTCCCCAGCACTTGACCCAGCATCTCCAGGAGCTGTCATCCTACCTCGCCTCTTCCTGGTTCTTTCCATGTCTCCCTCTGGACCCCCTTCCTGCTTCCCCTTGTTCCAAAAAGGGTCCTGCCATACTTTCACCCTTTGGTGGGTTTTATGGCTGTTGTTTTCCCTGCCGGTGCTGTCATTCCTCGGCTCTAGGCCTTTGCTCAGGCTGGACCCTGCCTCTGCAGCATCCTTCTCCCTTGACCTCGTGGCAAATTCACTCTCACCCCTCAAGGCCCAGCTCCAAAGCCCTCTCTCCCCTCAACTCCCATCCACGTACGGGCTGACTCCGGGAGCCCCGTCCTGCTCAAGCGCACTTAGCTATGTCCCTGCTGCCACCGTGGCCTTTTTCTGCCTTGGGTCTGATGTCCATCTCCCCAGAGGAGGGACCTGTCCTGTGCCCCATCTGTGGGTCCCAGAGCCAGCAGGGTGCTGAGCGGGGCAGGCTGGGTTTGGGGCTTGCCGACCAGACATGGACACTGCCCTTGTGGCACCGCCGTGTGCCAGGTGCCGTGCCAGGAGCCTCACGACACAGCTCCCGGAGCCCTCTCGGCACCCAGGAGGCAGATCTGGGACAAGTCTGTTCTCGAGGAGGGAGCGGTCCCACGCAGACTGCCCAGGCCGCCAGATCCCACCCGGCCCTGCCCACCCCGGAGCCCGAGCTGGAACCACAAGTGACCGCCAGTCCCACTTTGTCTTGCAGTGGAGCGGGACCGCACCCTGGGCCACCAGGAGCCCCAGTGGAAGGAGTTCCGCTTTGACCTGACCCAGATCCCGGCGGGGGAGGCCGTCACGGCCGCGGAGTTCCGGATTTACAAGCTGCCCAGTACCCACCTGCTCAACTGGACCCTCCACGTCAGCATGTTCGAGGTGGTCCTGCAGCAGTCCAACAGGTGCCTGCCCTGCGCCCCACGGGCCCGCTCAAGCCTCTGTCGGAGGGTCCGACCCAGCCCTGGGTGCCGGGGGGGACATTTCCCAGAGGACAGAAGGGGAGCTTCCAGGGCAGTCCACCCTCAGAGAAGAAAGATGGTTGGCCCGAGGCCTCGTGTCACCGTGGGGAGAGACCCAGCCTCAGTCCTGGATTCAAGTCCCCATCCTACCGTCCTAGCTGTGGGACCATGGACAGGTCACTGAGCACCTGAGCCTCAGTTTCCGCATCTGTACACGGGCACAGTAACACCTTTGTACGGTAGACGCAGTGAGAAAAGGCATGTAAGGCACCCAGGTCAGAGCCAGGCGGGGTAGATGCCCCACTAACGGTCCCCCAGGAGGGCGCTGGAAACACAAAGGCAGCTGTGCCGGCCCTCGGTTAATTGTTCTTTCGTGTCCACAGGGAGTCTGACTTGTTCTTTTTGGATCTTCAGACGCTCCGATCTGGGGACGAGGGCTGGCTGGTGTTGGACGTGACAGCAGCCAGTGACCGCTGGCTCTTGAACCGTAACAAGGACCTGGGACTCCGCCTCTATGTGGAAACAGATGACGGTAAGACTCGGGTCAGCAGCGAACCTTCCCCTGGGGGCTCCTCCGAGGAAGCTGCTGGCGGCAGGCGCAGTTCCCAGTGACCCACCAAGGGTCACCCACCGTGCCTTGGGGGCAGATATACTCAAGAATGCTTTGAGAGGGGTCGGGTTCCGGGCATGGCTGAGTGACCCCTCCTTATTCTCGGGGCCACACCCTGTGACAGCCAACAGCCTGGACCTATTTCATCCTGCAGATCAGGGATGCTTACACAGCCATGTAACCGAGGTGGTCTCTGCAGTTACCGAATCCCCTCCTCTCCTTCTGCAGGACCAACAGTTGTGTTGCTCAGAGTGAGTGCATGTCTTCCCTCCCCAAGAAATGGGAGATTCTTTCTACTCTACGGAGCTGCCTTCTGCACCAGGAGTTTCCGTCCTGGGCTGGGCGAGGGGAAGCGCTCACACCCTCAGGCTCTGCGGCAGAGGCCTGGGTGTGAATCCCGGCTCGGCAGCCTTCTAACTCGGTGGCCTTGGCAGGTTACTTACCTTTCTAAGCCTCGGTTTCCTCATCTGTAGAATGAGGATTCACACCTTCATTCATTCAGCAGGTGTTTGGGGGAGAGCCTCCTGGTGGGCCCAGGGTGGGTGTGTCTGCGGTACAGCGGGGGCCGCCATGGCTGGAGCACAGGGGGCTTGGCAGCGACTGAGGAGGCTGAGAGAAGTGGGTAGAATAGTAACTCTGAAATAAATGTCATCTTATCTAATCGCAGTGGAGGAGGACAGGATCTGATTCAGCGTTCTGTAAAACAGCCCTCTGAGACACTCCCCCTCAAGGGGGTGTAGCATCTCTCCCCCTCCTTCAGTGTGGGCTACACTTACAGACTTGCTTCCCAAAGTATGCCGTGGGCTGGGGCAGTACCCTTGCGGGGGCAACCTGAGCGGCAGCCCTCAGCCGGGTGCTCAGGCTCCCATGAGCACGTCATGTAGCTCCCAGACACCCTTGATCTGACGGGGTGGGAACAGCACTTCACCTCCATGGGCTTCGTCCCCCAAACCCAGAACCCCAGTCTCACTATGAGAAAAACATCAGACAACCCGAAACTGAAGGACATTCTACAGAATACCTGACCAGTACTTCTCAAAACTACCAAGGTCATCAAAAAACACGGGAGGTCTGAGAAATTGTAGCAACCCAGAGGTGCCTAAGGAGTTGTGATGACTATATGCCAACGTGGGACCCTGGAAAAAAGACACTGCAGAAAACTAATGAAATCTGAGTAGATCGTGATGTTTAGTAAATAATAAGATACCAATATTGGTTGATTAGTTGTGACAAATGTGGTTCCAGGGCAGTACGTGCTGGGGACACAGGTGTGGGAACCGCTGACGTGGAGGTGGATCTGGGGGCGGGGGGACGGGAGTAGCGCGCCGGGGAGGAAGGGAGACGATGGAGAGGAAGGAGACGGCGCCCAGGCTTCCCCGAGGGACGTCGCCTCGCGGCCTCCGTGCGCCAGTCCCCGGACGGGGCAGGCTGGGTTTGGGGCTTGCCGACCAGACATGGACGCTGCCCTTGTGGCACCGCCGTGTGCCAGGTGCCGTGCCAGGAGCCTCACGACAGCTCCCGGAGCCCTCTCGGCACCCAGGAGGCAGATCTGGGACAAGTCTGTTCTCGAGGAGGGAGCGGTCCCACGCAGACTGCCCAGGCCGCCAGATCCCACCCGGCCCTGCCCACCCCGGAGCCCGAGCTGGAACCACAAGTGACCGCCAGTCCCACTTTGTCTTGCAGTGGACATCTCCCCAGAGGAGGGACCTGTCCTGTGCCCCATCTGTGGGTCCCAGAGCCAGCAGGGTGCTGAGCAGGGCAGACTGGGTTTGGGGCTTGCCGACCAGACATGGACACTGCCCTTGTGGCACCGCCGTGTGCCAGGTGCCGTGCCAGGAGCCTCACGACACAGCTCCCGGAGCCCTCTCGGCACCCAGGAGGCAGATCTGGGACAAGTCTGTTCTCGAGGAGGGAGCGGTCCCCCGCAGACTGCCCAGGCCGCCAGATCCCACCCGGCCCTGCCCACCCCGGAGCCCGAGCTGGAACCACAAGTGACCGCCAGTCCCACTTTGTCTTGCAGTGGAGCGGGACCGCACCCTGGGCCACCAGGAGCCCCAGTGGAAGGAGTTCCGCTTTGACCTGACCCAGATCCCGGCGGGGGAGGCCGTCACGGCCGCGGAGTTCCGGATTTACAAGCTGCCCAGTACCCACCTGCTCAACTGGACCCTCCACGTCAGCATGTTCGAGGTGGTCCTGCAGCAGTCCAACAGGTGCCTGCCCTGCGCCCCACGGGCCCGCTCAAGCCTCTGTCGGAGGGTCCGACCCAGCCCTGGGTGCCGGGGGGGACATTTCCCAGAGGACAGAAGGGGAGCTTCCAGGGCAGTCCACCCTCAGAGAAGAAAGATGGTTGGCCCGAGGCCTCGTGTGAACCTCAGTGGTGGAGATTGAAGAAATTGTGGACCTGGGGTCGTTTGCCCCAGAGGACATCCATGTTCCTAACATTTACTTAGATCGAGGAATACAGGGGGGAAAATATGAGAAAAGAAATGAGCGTTTAACGATCTGGAAAGAGGATGATGAAACATGCAAGTCTGCAGATAATATAAAGACAAGGATCATCAAGTGGGCAGCTCTTGAATTTGAGGACAGCCTGTATGCCAATTTGGGCATAGGAATCCCTCTTCTGGCCACCAGGACATCAGCCCCAGTATAACCGTTCATCTTCACAGTGAAAGTGGAATCTTGGACTTGGGTCTGTTTCCACTGAAAGAGGAGGTGGATGCAGATCTCAACAATGCGGGCAAGCAAACAGTCACCCTTCTTCCTGGGGGCTGTTTTTTCTCCAGCGATGAATCATTTGCCATGATTCCAAGGGGACACATCGACCTAACCTTGCTGGGAGCCATGCAGGTTTCCAAACATGGTGACCTGGCTAACTGGATGATACCTGGCAAGAAGGTGAAAGGAATGGGGGGTGCGATGGCTCTGGTGTCCAGTACCAAGACCAGAGTGATGGTCACCATGGAACACTGCACCAAGGCTAATGAACCCAAAATTTTGGAGAAATGCACCATGCCGCTGAATGGAAAGCGGTGTGTGGACTGAATCATCACCGAGAAGGCCGTGTTTGACAAGCACAGGAAGAGAGGACTGGGCTTCCCTGGTGGTGCAGTGGTTGAGAATGCGCCTGCCAATGCAGAGGACACGGGTTCGAGCCCTGGTCCGGGAAGATCCCACATGCAGCAGAGCAACTAAGCCCATGCGCCACAACTACTGAGCCTGTGCTCTAGAGCCCGCAAGCCACAACTACTGAGCCCACGCGCCGCAACGAAGAGTAGCCCACACTCGCCGCAACTAGAGAAAAGCCTGCCCCAACGTAGCCAAAAATAAATTAATTAATTAATTAATAAAAAAAAAGAGAGAGAGGACTGACCCTGATCGAGCTCTGGGGTGACCTGATGGCAGAGGACGTCGAAAAGAGCACGGGGTGCACCGTTGCCATCTCCCCGAATCTCAGACCCATGCAGCAGGTCGAAACCTAGCCAGAAAGTGAACCTTGGTCCCAGAGCGTGTGCTTCTCCCTTTAACTTCCTGGATTGCATCCTGAGAAAGCCGAAATCACATTTCTACATTTCACCAGCATTTGGCCGGCTTTCTCCTGCCGTCCCAGACTGGCTGCCACTGGATAGGCTACCTGGCTAACTGGATGATACCTGGCAAGAAGGTGAAAGGAATGGGGGGTGCGATGGCTCTGGTGTCCAGTACCAAGACCAGAGTGATGGTCACCATGGAACACTGCACCAAGGCTAATGAACCCAAAATTTTGGAGAAATGCACCATGCCGCTGAATGGAAAGCGGTGTGTGGACTGAATCATCACCGAGAAGGCCGTGTTTGACAAGCACAGGAAGAGAGGACTGGGCTTCCCTGGTGGTGCAGTGGTTGAGAATGCGCCTGCCAATGCAGAGGACACGGGTTCGAGCCCTGGTCCGGGAAGATCCCACATGCAGCAGAGCAACTAAGCCCATGCGCCACAACTACTGAGCCTGTGCTCTAGAGCCCGCAAGCCACAACTACTGAGCCCACGCGCCGCAACGAAGAGTAGCCCACACTCGCCGCAACTAGAGAAAAGCCTGCCCCAACGTAGCCAAAAATAAATTAATTAATTAATTAATAAAAAAAAAGAGAGAGAGGACTGACCCTGATCGAGCTCTGGGGTGACCTGATGGCAGAGGACGTCGAAAAGAGCACGGGGTGCACCGTTGCCATCTCCCCGAATCTCAGACCCATGCAGCAGGTCGAAACCTAGCCAGAAAGTGAACCTTGGTCCCAGAGCGTGTGCTTCTCCCTTTAACTTCCTGGATTGCATCCTGAGAAAGCCGAAATCACATTTCTACATTTCACCAGCATTTGGCCGGCTTTCTCCTGCCGTCCCAGACTGGCTGCCACTGGATAGGCTTTGTTCTCTCAAGAGGGACATGCCTTTAATTAAAAACAAAAGGAAAACAGAGGCACTGACCTTATATGTCCTGTGAGTTCTGAGAAAGGTCTGCTCCAATCACCCTCCTCCCTCTCTGTGACCAGACAGTTGGACAAAGAAAAGCCTACAGTGAACACAGCCTCGGGAGCACCGAAGGTCTCCCTGGCCTCTCAGTGGACAGGGCTCTCCAGGGACTCACGGGACAGGGCGGCTGCACACAGAGGCCTGGAGGGCTGCCGGGCCAAGGCCGCCGCATGTGTCCGCCAGGTGTGGAGCTCCGCTCTAGTGCCGCGTGGACGACAGCCTCCCGCCTGCCCCCGTCGCTCCATGGCCTCCTCCTGGTGCCCTCACGGGCCTTTCCCTCTGTGGCAGGGCTGCTGTGTGTCTTGTGGCTCTGCATCCTCACGGGCCTGCTGTTCTTCGTGGTGACCCGAACCTGCCATGACCCAAACTCCCCGAACGGCTTCTCCCTGGGCCCCTTCCAGTGTCAGCTCCTGTCTCAGCAGGGTCATCCCTGAGGGGCACCTCTGATGGGCCCAGTGCACGTTCGCAACGAAGAGTAGCCCACACTCGCCGCAACTAGAGAAAAGCCTGCCCCAACGTAGCCAAAAATAAATTAATTAATTAATTAATAAAAAAAAAGAGAGAGAGGACTGACCCTGATCGAGCTCTGGGGTGACCTGATGGCAGAGGACGTCGAAAAGAGCACGGGGTGCACCGTTGCCATCTCCCCGAATCTCAGACCCATGCAGCAGGTCGAAACCTAGCCAGAAAGTGAACCTTGGTCCCAGAGCGTGTGCTTCTCCCTTTAACTTCCTGGATTGCATCCTGAGAAAGCCGAAATCACATTTCTACATTTCACCAGCATTTGGCCGGCTTTCTCCTGCCGTCCCAGACTGGCTGCCACTGGATAGGCTTTGTTCTCTCAAGAGGGACATGCCTTTAATTAAAAACAAAAGGAAAACAGAGGCACTGACCTTATATGTCCTGTGAGTTCTGAGAAAGGTCTGCTCCAATCACCCTCCTCCCTCTCTGTGATATTTACATTAAATTCTATGCAGCTTGAGATGATCCCATGGGCAAGGTTTCACTGAAGTGCCTGCTCTTGTGAAAGAATCATGAAATGTAGGGAAAAGTCATGCGGGAGGAACAACTCCACCCAGAGTCTGCGGAAGGCACCGTTTTAGTGTACTGGAACAGTGAAAACATACACACATAAATGTGAATTTGTAACCGGGAGAAACGCTGTCTAAATGAAAGATTTTTTCCTTTGGCCCTATTGACTTTCCTTCTGGGGCCTTTCATTTTGTCGCTCAGTTTTGTTTCCTTGTAGCCTCACCTCCTCTGCCTCTCACATTTCTCCTCCTCGTAGCTAAATAGATGTTTCTAGAAGGGAAGCAAGACCGTCCAGGCGGCCAGTAAACTGGTAATAGGGGCAACTGAAGGGGGAGAAACTGTTTGGTGCCGACATTCCACCAGGAAGTCTCCTCTGTGAATAAACAGCTCGCCTGTGTGTGGCCAAAGGCTGCGGCTTAGGGTGGGAGGAGTTCTAGAAACCCGGGCGATGAACTTAGATGGGTTTTCTCTTCTTAAATCATAGTGTTCCTGTGTCGTCCAGATCAGACACTTACACCCTTCTTCTCTGTTACGGAGCCTAAACCAGCCTCTTGTTCATACTCCCTTGAAACTCATAAGGGGCAGTGAGGTACTTCATCCTGAATCCACAGTCTCACAAACTAAACAGGAAAAAATGAGTTTTTGTTTGCATGCGTCCATGTGTGGGGTTCAAACCCGGGCCTGCCATGGAGGCTGCGCTTTCTCAATGTGGCTCTAGGGCTGCACAAAATGGATGGGAGCCCGTGGGTAAGAACAGAAAGCTCCAGCTGGTCAAGGAAGGCCTTTCAGAGAGGTCTCCCTGAAGCCTCACCCTGACGTGAGGCCCGGATCCTAGAGTGGAGAGACAGTGTACCTGAGGGGACAGCCGCAGTGTGTCAGGGGACCGTGACCAGGCGGGCAGTGGATGGATGTCACAGTGGACTGTGCAGCACCTCTGGGGCTTCTGGGGAGGAGGACTGATCTGCCCTGCATGATGGGAGACGTCTTCCAGAATCAGCCGGGGACAGGCAGAGGTTTCCAGAAGCAGACGAGTTACTGGGCTGTTAAACAGTAGAAAGAAGAAAAAGCACTGAGTTCCTAGTTCTCATGCGGTGAGGAAATACCCTGTGGGACAAAAGCACACCTGGTCACAGCTGGTTCCCCTCCAAGGGTTTCAGCCAGGCTTCCTGATTGTCCTTCAACGTGGCACTAGGGTCACATCCATGACCGCAGGCTGAGGTGGGGCAGGGGCTGCAGGGAAGGGGCAGGTGGCCCCCAGAGCAGAAAGAGGCCTTGGGGAGAGATGGGAGCTATCTTGGCCTGGCCCAGGGGGAGGGGGCGTGAATCCCCAGGGATGGGATAGGTCAGGGGAGCTGCCAAGACATCCGGGCCCTGATGGGGTAGACTCAGAAATGGGGGGAGGCTGGAGGTGTCAGGGGCCTTCCTGGCCCAGAGGAGCAGCACCTTCCTCTGGACCTGCGTGAGGGGGGAGGCCACAGTGTGGCTCCCATCTCGAGGTGTGGCCACACATCCCACGTCTCTCACAAAGGGGACAGCATGTCTGCCAGCACCCTCACAGTTCAGGTCTAGAGGCAGGGACCCTGGGCCTCAGAGTTTCCTGAAGTTCCTGCCTCTGCTTTCTGGAAAGGGTCCTGCCAGAGCCAGGCAGCCTGGGGGCCACCACCTAGAAGCCGGGGCCTGCCCTGTGACCCAATCTCTCTGCGCCCAGGAGACCCCAATACGATCCTTGACCAGACAGTTGGACAAAGAAAAGCCTACAGTGAACACAGCCTCGGGAGCACCGAAGGTCTCCCTGGCCTCTCAGTGGACAGGGCTCTCCAGGGACTCACAGGACAGGGCAGCTGCACACACAGGCCTGGAGGGCTGCCGGGCCAAGGCTGCCGCATGTGTCCGCCAGGTGTGGAGCTCCGCTCCAGTGCCGCGTGGACGACAGCCTCCCGCCTGCCCCCGTCGCTCCATGGCCTCCTCCTGGTGCCCTCACGGGCCTTTCCCTCTGTGGCAGGGCTGCTGTGTGTCTTGTGGCTCTGCATCCTCACGGGCCTGCTGTTCTTCGTGGTGACCCGAACCTGCCATGACCCAAACTCCCCGAACGGCTTCTCCCTGGGCCCCTTCCAGTGTCAGCTCCTGTCTCAGCAGGGTCATCCCTGAGGGGCACCTCTGATGGGCCCAGTGCACGTTTGTGGCAGGTGATGTCGTAGGTCAAAGGTTAGTCTCTGGTCGATTAGTTGTTTAGTCAACTCTGGCCCATGGACTCAGGGCTAAAGCACAGCTGTGTAAGGGCCAGCGATGTCCTTGACCTGTAATGTGCAGTGGAGGATCAAGAGACCCACTAATGGAACACACATGTTTATGTATGTGCACATATGTACACTAGCTATATAAATGCACACGTGTGTGTACACATACATATATGTGCATGTGTGTATATTCCTGTGCATCACTGTTGCAACACTGGGGTGAAATGTACATGGAAGTGGGATGTTTGGCCCTGTGTTTTAAGAAACATTAACAGTGAGCTTGTAGTCATCCCCTGTTGTTTAGTCTGAGAAAATTCCACAGGGAAAGAAAATGAACAGGTTGTACCACATTGTCATCTTTATGATGAAAGCCAGGAAATAACTTATGTCTAAAGATGAACTAATATCTAAATATTCAGATGTATCTACTCAAAGGAATTTTATACTTTTGAAATGTTCATAGTTGAGACTTAACAACTGAGAAAATGTCTATGTGGAAAAATTGGGAAAAATACTGACTTCTTTCTTATGCTCACAATTTAAATTAACGTATGAAAATATCCCAGAAAAATTAAAATGATGCGTTGTAGCAGGGGAGGGGTTTTATGGGTGATATTTTTTCTAAGTTTCTTTACAGTTGTTATATATCACTTTGACAAGTTAAAAACGAGGTCATTGGAAATGCAAAGAGGAACAGGAAGATAGTTTTATTGGCGGAGGTGACTTTTCCAGGGATGACCAGTGTGTTTTTCCGGCATCCTCAGGCTTTAAGCAGCTGCGGGTAAAATCCCAGTTTTACAAGCATCACTACTCCTAGGCTGAGGCCCCAGTCATGTCTCTGCCCACAGCCTTTTCTCTCTTTCTTCCTTTTCAAACCACAAACCCGCTGGTGAAGAACTTAAATGGATAAGAAGGGCCCTGGAATTAGGTGCACGTGTTTGAACGTGGACTTGGGGTAAACGTCTCTGCCCGCGGAGCCTGGGGTCTCGTCTGGGGGCATCGGGCCGGTGAGTGGCCTGCTCTTGGGCGGTGCTCAGCAGAGCAGGCACTGAGTCCTGGCAGCCGCTCCCGACAGCCGGGTGTTGTAAATCCTACACTGATCCCCAGAAAGGAGGGGGTGGAAGGTAGAACTCGGGCCTCGGAGCCCCGAGATGGATGGGAACCCTGGTTCTGAGAGTCCCCGGTAGAGGTGCTCTGAGCCGTCACCGAGGGGCTCTGATGTTTCTCAGTGAAATGATGGGTCTGGCGTCACCATGAAGACTGGTTGAGATCATCACGTGAACTGACTGAAAGCTGTAAAGCGCTGTCACAGCTGGCGGTGCCCTGGACCATCACCAATCCCGAGCCTGTGCTCCCGGGGACCCTCCCCCTCTCCTGCAGACCTGCCCGCTGGGGGCTGGGGCTGGACTTGGGACTCGGGTCTTCAGAGGAGGAAACCGAGGCCCAGTGGGTCCCCTGCAGCCTCAGGCTCCGTGCTCCTGGCCCGCCCACAGAGAGGTCCCTGCTGTGTCCCCGTGCAGGGCCCCACCCTCGAGTGACCACCCTCTCTGCTCTCTCCGTCTCAGGGCGCAGCGTGGATCCTGGCCTGGCCGGTCTGCTGGGGCAACAGGCACCGCGCTCCAAACAGCCTTTCGTGGTCACCTTTTTCAGGGCGAGCCCCGGCCCCATCCGAGCCCCTCGGGCGGTGAGGCCCCTGAAGAGGAGGCTGCCGAAAAGAACCAACGAGCTGCCGCCCCCAAACAAACTGCCGGGGATCTTCGGTGAGGTTGGGGACCAGGTGGTGGGGACAGAACCCTCCTGGCCTCAGTGGGGTCAGACTGATGGTCAGTCCCCCAGCCACCCTTCCTGACACCACTTTGCCCCTGCACCCTGGGGACCAGCCACCGCACGGTCTCCAGGGCTCTGAGCATCTGCCCTCGCCGCCCCTGCCGCCCTGAAGCCCCTTCCTGTCCTCCCTGGCTCACCAGGCACCCCCCCCACCCCGTCAAAATCAGGTGCCCCTGGTGGCCCTCGGTGCTGCCCTGGGCGCCCTGCAGGATCCAAGCGTTTGTGTGAAGGTGTTCCCACCAGACCAAGCCCCCCGGGATCAGAGCCCCCTGTTGCCCTCCTTTCCTTCACAGGGAGCCAGGCTTTGCTTGGCCTCAGTGGGAGCCACTTGCCCTGCGGAATGGGCGTGGCTGGAGAGGCGGATGAGGTCACGGGTGTCTCCAGAGGAAAGGAGGAGGGGTTGCTGGACGGCAGAGGGTGCCCGGGCTGTTTAGTGGACCATCGGGAGTCACAGGCTGAAAGTCAGGGGAGGCTGGGCTGAGCGCGGGGTGGCTGTAACCACGGGGAATCATCTGGAGCCACCGAAGGTTCTTGACCTGGGTCACGGCGCCAGCAGAGCTGCAGAGATGGGCTTTACGAGACCAAATGGGTTAGTTTCCCATCATTCATTTACTCAACAAATGAGCCCATCAGCGCGTCCCCTGCCCCAGGAGCTCCCCGTGCTGGGTGCACAGAGCAGGAACCCCAGCAAAGACCTTGCCCCTCTGTCCCCCGCAGACGACGTCCACGGCTCCCACGGCCGACAGGTGTGCCGTCGGCATGAGCTCTATGTCAGCTTCCAGGACCTTGGCTGGCTGGTAATTCCTGACTCTCCTTCTTTCCTAAATGACAGTCCCCACCTTGAAGATGGCAAGTGTATGTCCAAGAGGAGGTAGAATCATGGGGGATTTGGATTTTCTTGTTTTATTTTCCTCTGTGTTTTTCCAAGTTCTCTAAAGGGAGAATGTGTTGCTTTTGTAGTGAAAGGTGCTTTTTTGTGAAAACCGTGAAAATGGAGACTGTCTGAATCCTTAGCCATCAAATGTCAGAGCTGCAGCAGGAAAACTGAGGCCAGGGTGGGCAGTGCCTCTGGCCTTTGCTGTGACTGGGGGTGGGCTGGGGAGGATGAAGCTGAGCGCTGACGGCGCTTGAAGGGGATGGAGATCGTGCCCAGCCCTGTCTGCTGAGGGTCTTCTGGTGGATGTCAGGCCTCTGGGGGAAACTGCCCTGGGAGGGGCCCGAGGTTGGGTTGATGGGCCCTGAGGCTGAGGGAGGGTAAGGGGCAGCCCTGAGCTGTGCTGTGACAGGTGCTGGACTGGGGGGCTCGGGAGGGACGCACAGATGGGACTCACCTTCTCCCATTACCTGCCCCCAGGACTGGGTCATCGCCCCCCAAGGCTACTCAGCCTATTACTGTGAAGGGGAGTGCTCCTTCCCCCTGGACTCCTGCATGAACGCCACCAACCACGCCATCCTGCAGTCCCTGGTCAGTACCGTGTCCCTCTGCCTAGACGCCCAGGGGAGGGGTTTGCGGAGGAGAGGGGCACGTGCAGCCAGCAGGTGATGGCAGCACTGCTGTGTCAGCGAGCTTTCTCTACATGGAAACCTTTCTGCGTGCACATGTAGTGAAATCCCACAGCCGTGCAGAAACTGGTTCCCGTGTGGGCCACGCCCAACCCGCGCACCTGAACACACGTGCACTAGACTCTCGCTGATCGGTGTGCACACGTACACACGTGCACGTGGGGGACTTTCATGTCCATGCGGTGGGTACCAGACTTATAAAGGCCCGCCTGCTGGTGGTCAGAGGCACAGCCCGTGCATGATAGGCGGGCATCCCACACGGCTACTTGTGCCCTCGGAACACACACGTGCACCATGTTCACTGGTGCATTTGGCCTCCTGTGTGTCACACACGCCCTCAGGTTAGGGTTGGGTGACACACGTGTGGGTCCTGCTCCCTCTTCCTGTGCAGGAGTCACCAGGTACCCCGTGCCCTTCTGGTTTCCCCTCCCGTTCCTTTTCCGTTGGCTCTTTTTTCTGGGTCCCTCTCGGCTCTTTGTGTCTCTACAGGCTTTTGATGCCCCGCTGTCTGGGGAAACTTTAAATGCTGAAAAAGTTTCTAATAGGAACACTGTTGCTGCTGCCTATTGCTAAGTGTTTTAAATGTTTTTTTGTGCTGAGGCTTCTTTCTAGAACATTGACCTGGACACTCTAGTTACAGGTTGTTCAAGGTGATGCCCTAGAGCAAATGAGTTTAGAAGGCAGCGTGGACCCCAGGATAATGCCTCCTTTCCCAATGGTCACATGGGATTTGCTGGACCCCTGGGGAGGTGCCTTCCTTGAAGAAGGTCAGGGGTGATGGAGCCTGTCCTGGCAGCAGGCTGCTCAGAGCTGGGGCTTCTGGGGTAAGGCTGGGCTCTGGGGACCGGGGGCCAGGCTGCCGGACGGGGCCCCCCATGAGACGGCTTCGCCCAGGTCCTGCTCAGCGGCCTCCGTGAGGCCTGGGAGGTCCCGGTGGATGGAAGCAGGTTCCCTTTTCTCTGCAGCCCCTGACAGGCTGGCGGGGCTGCCTTCCCGGCCCTTCCATGTGGGGCCCCGATGAAGAGTCCAGGGTGAACGGCAGCTCATCCTGCCAAGTCTCCAGATAAATATTTTTGTAGAGGCTGCAAGAGCTCACTCAGTCGGGCTTGTCTTTAGGGGTAGAGCTGTTGGGAGGAGGTAGCGGGACCCCCGTGCCAGGCCCCAGTCGTGCCGCGGCCTTGGCCGCAGCCACGGAACTGGGCAGGTGACTCGGCCCCTGTGCCCTCAGTGGTCCTCTGCCCAGAACACTCCCTGCCTAGAAATTGTCAGGAGGGGTGGAGGTGCTTTGAGAAACAGTGTCGGACACCCCAAGGGTGAGCCTAGAAGTCTGGCCGCTAGCAGGTGTAACACGGACCTTCACCGGCTCCCAGTCTGGAGGGGGAGACGGACCAGAAACGGCTCAGGCGGACAAGACACGATCAGGGACGTTGCAGAAGCGCAGGGAGGAGAGAGGAGCAGAGGGGACCCCGGGGGCGGCGCTGCAGGGGCGCAGGCAGGACCTGGCACACGTGCCGGGACCAGCAGGGTCAGGGTCGTCCTGTCTGAGGGGAGGGGCTGAGACAGGAGACGCAGGTGCCCAGGCTGGGCCTGAGGGCATTGGCGGGGTGGCCAAGGGGGCGGGGCCGGGGCAGAGTTCGCGCCAGCACCTGCCGGGCTGCGGGGCGAGATGGCGCCGGGGAGGGGCGAGCGGCTGGAGCCCGGGCGGCAGGAGCTGGGGGCTGGGACGGGGTCCCCGCGGTTCTCACGCCTCTGCCTGCCGCCCCCTCCCCGCCAGGTGCACCTGATGAAGCCTGACGCGGTCCCCAAGGCGTGCTGCGCGCCCACCAAGCTGAGCGCCACCTCCGTGCTCTACTACGACAGCAGCAACAACGTCATCCTGCGCAAGCACCGCAACATGGTGGTCCGCGCCTGCGGCTGCCACTGAGGCCCCGCCCCGCCTCCTGCGCCGCCCCTACCGGGTCAGGTCAGCCCTCCGCAGGGGTCAGCCCCCAACGCCCTCACAGTTCAGGCAGGGCGGCAGCGAGGGCGACCCCCCGCTGCCCACATCCTGCCAGGGGGCTGGTCCTCCCCAGGCCCCTCTGCCCCGCCCCCGCCCGGCGCCTGAGGCGGTGGTGGAACTCTGGCCTGGTGGTCTGAGTCCGCAGCAGGGTCCTACCCCAGCCCCCTCCCCAGAGGCACGGGCTGACCGTTCTTTGGGGTCGGCAGAGAGTTCTGTCTGAGGACCTGCCCTTGTCCTTAAGGGCCCAGATGTGGGCGGATGTGGGACGAACTCAGAGGCACCTGCAGCCCAGGATGGCCACCTCAGGCCCTTCACCGTCCACGACAGGGTCTGGGGATGTGTAGACAGGTCCTGGTCCATCTCCAGTTGCCTGCCCTTCCCAGGTGCAAAACTGGGCATTTCTGGGCACTTAGAGTGTGGAGTTGCCCTCGGTGGGCTATATTTGTGGATCTGAATTACCAAACCGCTGGCCACAAGGAGGCATGTGGGTCACCTCCAGAAAGAGCTAAATGGACAGCATGATTTAGGGCCAAGGCCGATGGCATTCATCTTCCCTGTGTTCCTCCCTTGACCTGCCTCTGCTGTCTGGGGAAGACGTGCAGTGCACGGACACTTTAGGGAAACAAAAAATCCTGGGGGCTTTATTGACCCCATCTGTCTGTCACCATGTTGAACCATCAGGAGTTCAGCTCTGTGGAAGAGTTATCTTTTTGCTGAGCCAAGTATGGTGGATACATCGGGTGGCCCAGGATGACAATGCCCAGCACAGGTGACATAGTTTCCCTTAACCTTTTGCACGGCAGTCATCAATAATCAACCTTGATATTTTTTCTCTCAAATCTGGATAGAATGTCAAAATGACCAGCACAGAACTCCAGGTGGCCACCACCAACAGGTTAGAGTTGGCATGTGGAGTGAAAACTATCTGCCATCTCCTGCCCCCAGTGCTCTGGGACACGGGGCAGCCTGGGGCCAGGCGTGGAGCGAGGGCAAGGCTTGTTAGCACCTGCCCGTGTCCAGAAGCTGTCAGAAACAGACTGGTCACCCAAGTCTGCGTCACCCTGTGTGCCCAGGAGCCCTGTCCTGTTTCTTGGGGCCTGTGAGCCAGAGAAAAGGCCCCGGTCCCAGGGGAGTGACAGGCGGCAATTAAGCTGAGCTGGGTGGGGAGGATCCCGGAAACCACTGCTCTCCTTGGAGCGGCCGCCAGCAGTTGGAGTGTTTATTTGATTTCTGACTTGGTAAGCCTGTAATTTACCTGGTGGAGCAGACTGCGTCCAGCTGCCCGAACCCTGAAATACTGTGTCATTAAAAGCAGAGCCTGGGCCCGCCCCAACCCACGGGCACAGCCCAGGACGTGCAGCCCTGGAATTCACTCTGCGCCCCAAGGAGGGGCTCCGGGAGCGCAGGTCTGGCAGCAGGGGTGGCGGCTGGGGCCTTGCTGCAGGACAGCAGCCCCTCCGCCTGGACCTGGCAGGGCCTCTGGGAGCCAGTGCACAGGAAGAGACCCTCCCCATGGACACAGGAGACTGGAAAGTGGTGAGCTCCCCATCAGTGTAGGGATGTAAGCTCTGGCCTACATGTTAGGGGACATGACTTGGTGGCTTCCTCCTCTGGGCCTATTTCCCATCTGTAACATGAAGCATGGACTTTTTGATCTGAAAAGGGCCTTCAGCCAGGTAATCTGTCTGCCAACCCTGTCTCACACTGAGCCCAGAGGCAGCTTGGTAACCCTGAACGGAGCTCAGGTGGCCATCACGAATCAGAGCTGGCACGTAACATGGAACCTGTTTGTTATTCTAGTACTTACCTAACAGTTCTCTCTTCCCAACATGGAAGATTGTCTCTTAGGTAAATATAAATCTTAAATTAGCAGATTATTTTGAGAACTAACTTTTTTCATTTGAAAATTTTTACTTGTAATTTTCTGAATTTCAAATTTTTTTTATTGCGGAAGTGGGAAAATCAAAACATGTTAGCTCACCAGCTACAAATTACCGAAAAAAATGGTAGTCTTAATGGTAGTTTCATCAATGACTACCATTAAAATGGAAGAATTGACAACTAATTTTTTATTTTTTTTTTGACAATTTTTTAATTTGGTATTTTTAGGCCCAGCCAATGATTAGCTTGGTCGAGTACACCAGGAATGTCTGTCATATTATCCAAAGGTTGGTAGATGTGGAGTACACCTCACCTACCAATCAAGCTGTGCACAGCAGGAGTGGAGTTACAATCCTTTTTCAAGCAGAACAACTGAAAAACAGTAAGTTATTGCTTATGTACCTGGCCGTCAGACTTCCAGCAACTTTTGCCATCCTGTTACCAAATGAAATCAAATAGGAAAAGCCCTGAGGAGTGGAACAGTTGTGAACGTACACAAAGCCCATGTATGTTATCCCGAGAGTTATCTGTTTGCTTAGCCAAGCATTGCAAGCTGCAGTACTGTTGCTCAGGGCCTGGCTTGTTTACCTGGCCAGACTAAAATAAGGGTGGTCAGTTCAGACCCACTGACAGCAATAAGGAATCAGTGACAGTTGACAGGCAGGGAGGACACGTAGGAAAAAAGGCTAAGGTGAAATGCACAACAGTTTTGGTGTTTGCAGTGCAATCCCGGCCTCAAGACCAAGGCATCATAATGTGAGGTTCACTGTCTTCAAACTAAGATGGAGTAGTAACATGTTCTGGAAAAGTCCCTAAGAAATAGGAAAAGAGGCAGCACAGCAAGAGTACAGATTTTTGGAGCCAAAGGGATTTGAATCCTGGTTCTTCTTCCTCTGTAGAGCAGGATACTGGCTTTCCTTCCAAGCTATTTAAAAAGATCATATATGGACACAAACATTTAGGACAACATCTGGCACATAAATGCTTAACAACTGGTATCTGTTGGTATTATTACAAATGAATTTGCTAGTTTTGAGCTCCTTCCATGCTTGTCCACTAAACCTTTCCTCCTCCCAGAATGTATTCTGTGGTGTTTTATTTCAGAGCTGTGCTTTTCCCACTGCAATCCTTTGAGGGCAGGACTTGTGTTCTCACCTGCTTTAAAGGCCTGGGACAAGTGCCCAGTTATGCCGGCAGTGGCCAGGGCTGTGACACTGTGCTCTGTGTTCCCAGAGACAAGGGGATCCCAGTGGCCTACTGAGGGCCCTCAGCACCACCAGGTGCCCTTTTGGCAGTTTAAACAGGGGTTGTCCATCCCGTGTTATTCCTTATGGGGAGGCCTTTTGTGAGCACCTGACCCACTTTTTTAAAAAATGTGCTTTTCATTTATTACAAAAGTAATGCAGTTTTGGAGAAAAGTTTGGAAAAAAACAAAAAATAAAACAATTCAAATCACTATAATCCTCTAAGTCAGACAAACATGCTAGAAATATTTTGTTGAATTTATTTCTAGGCTTTTTTCTTAGAATACATATAAAATATAGATGTTTACATATTATAAATAGGTATTTGTACAAAATTGGGATCATACTGTATTATATAAACTGCTTTAGATGTGCTTTTCCCATTTTATTATATGGTGTAGTTTTCCCTGTTAATAAATATTTTTTGAAAATATGGCTGTCTAGTTTTCCATCACCTGGACTCCGTAAGACTCAGTTTTCACCACTAAAAAGTAGGTCCCACAACCTCTTTCTTGTGCTGGCAGCATCTGAAGCAGACACGCTGTGAGAAAGTCCAGCAGTCGCAGGACTGGTCCCGGGGCTACACCCCCGGGTCTGTTCCTCCATGCAGCCATCACAGGGTCTGCACAGATGGGGCCCGGCCATGGAAGAGCTAGTGAGGGGATGCATGAGCAAAGCCATGCCCCGTGTTCTCAGTCCTGGTGCTGGAGCAATAGAGCAATGGAAACGTGGACGGGGAGGCCAGGCAGTCCCAGGAAGGCAGCTTTGACCTTCAGCCTGCAGCAAAGGCCCCACAGCGCCCCGGGTCCACTTCCCACAGGCCAGAGCCCTCCTGAGCAACAGAGGGTCAGTGCTGTGCTGTGACTGGTTGAGTGAGGTGGCTAGGCCACTGCTCCCCAGACCCTGGGCTCCCCGTCCTGCCTGGCAGAGTAGGGCCGAGACCAACCATGGAGACCATGACTCTGTCTCCCCACAGGCCTGGGGTTGCCCTGCTGTAGACTGAGGCTAGAGCTCAGGAAACACCCTAGGACTCCATTACGACTGATGGGGAGATGGCCACGCTTCCGACCCCAGCTCTGCCACATCATCCTGGGTGACCTGAACAGTCATGTCACCTGAGCCTTGGTTGACCTCTGCACAGGGTTCTGGTGTGGAAACAGTGAGTTAACACCTGTGGACACCCAGAGGGGCACTGGGAAGGCCACTGTAGGTCCAGACCCACTGAGCTTCCCAACCTGCTGGCTGGTCTCAACCTCCCTAGGCTATCAGGAGTCGGTCCTCTCTTGGGGGGCTGGCTGTACTAAGCTCTTCATACATATCCTTTCTTGGCTCTTATAAAAGCCCTGAAGTCACTGCCATCACCCTGCTTCACTAAAGCCTGCCCTAACACTGTGGGCAGTCAGGCAGACTGACCTGTGACGGCCACAGTCTGCACTCAGAGGGGGTGCCTGGGCCTTGAGGTGGGGGGGTCTCTTTTGGCAGCTCCATAAGGATCAGGGGTAACTGTGGTACATCTGAGGCCCGAGGAGACAGAAATCTGGTCAGCTGCAGCAAAGGGGGCTCAGCTGAGGGCCAGGAGTCCATTCGGCACATGGGAGCCAGAGGTAGAGCCAGAGTGCCATCATCCCTCAGCAGGAGCTCTCCTGGGGTCACCAGGGCCAGGGGACAACAGGCCACACTCCTGCCTCGTCCAGATTTCTACTCGACAGGTAAAAGCCCAGCCGGGTAGACTCGGAATGGTCTGAGTAACCCCACCCCACAGGGAGGTATCTAGTGGCTACAGGGCTCAGTCTCTGCTCAGTGCCTTCAGTAGGTCAGGATTTCTTTAAAGCCACTTGGCTGACCAGTCCATGGAGGGGGAGCGGAGAGAAGCCAGCCTGACTTGAGCTCCAGGAAGTGGCTGCACACAGGGACCAGACTGTGAGCTCAGCATGGGTGAGACCACTTGTCTCATCAGTGGTCAGCAAACTTTCTGCAAAGGTTCAGATAGTAAATATTTTAGGTTCTGGGACGGCGTTGGTTAATTTTGTGTCTACAGCTAAGCCGTGGTATCAACTTTTTAGCCAAACACCAGTCTGGATGTTGCTGTGAAGGTACTTTTCAGATGTGATCAACATTTACATCAGTAGACTTGGAGTAAAGCAGATGACCCCCCCATAACGTGGGTGGTCCTCATCCAATGAATTGAAGGCCTTAAGACAGAAAGACTGGGATCACCTGAGGGAGGAGAATTCTGCCTCCAGACGGCCTTTGGACTCAAGCTTCAACATCAACTATTTCCTGGGGCTCCAGCCTGCTGGCCTGCCCTGCAGCTATCAGACTTCTCAGCCCGCACGACTGCAGAGCCAATTCCGTGAAATAAATCTCTTTCTCTATGAACATATACGCACACCCTATTGGTTCTGTTTCTCTGGGAACTCTAATACAGGGACCATACAGTATCTGTCACCAATTACTCAACTCTGTCACTGCAGTGAGCAAGCAGCCACAGACAATATGTAAACAAATGGGTGTGGGCTGTGTTCCAATAAAACTTTATTCACAAAAACAGGTAGTGGGCTGGATTAGACCCAACGGGTTTGCTGACCTCTTGTCTCCTGACAAATCGGTACAGTACCTGGCATGAAGGCATTTTGAGTAATAAAATATCATTTAAAAAACCTGTAGAATGTAAGTGAGCAAATAAGCAAATGAATCACGGAGACTGAGCAGTACCCCCACTGGCTACGAGACTGGCAGCATGACTGGGGGAGTGGAAGCACTGCAGACAGGAACCTTCCCACTGTCTTTGATTCCCATGGTCTTGACAATTGTCTGACAAGGGTATCTGGCTTGAAGATATATCACCCCACATCTCAGGGGATTGCCCGAGGGAAGAAAGAAAAGCTGTGAGGAAGACGCTATTTCCTATTCCTTCACCAACCTGTCTCGGGGGACAGTTTAGCTTTGGATGCAACCCCTGACAACTCCCAGGAACTAGCTGGAGGCAGCAGTACAAAAACTAGAATTTATTTTACCAGAAGAAAACGTCTAGGATCCACACAGGTGGGCCCAGGAGAGGCCCTGGCCTGGAAAGGGCACGCACAGCCGTCCACGGTGCGGAGGGCAGCACCCTGGCCCACGGCCCCACTTGGGGAAGAGCCAGAGGCGGCCCAGGCCGGGCCTGCAGAGGAGCTGCCCCACGCCGCCCCCAAGGAAGGGCCAGGACACAAAGCCCTGCTTGCTGCCAACGGGACACCTTGGCTGCCGGTCTCCCGGGCTGACAGCTGCCCTCTCACACGTACTCCCCACAGTCGGAGATGATGACCTTCTGCTTGGGCTTCCCGTCCTTGCTGCCCTGGGCCTTTGCAGGCAAAACAGAAGAGGAGGAATCAGGGGAGGGAGGGAGGGTGGAGAGGAAAGGGCAGCTCAGGATACCCGCCCCGCCCCCTGCCCCAGCAGCAGCCGCCAGTGGCCTCTCTCTCCAGGCCCCGGAGCCCCCGCTCCTGCCCTCCCACACAGCTGTGCACCGGGGGCCCGGGCGGCCGCCCACCTCAATCTGCCGCAAGACATCCAGGCCTTCCGTGATCTCCCCAAATACCACGTGCTTGCCGTCCAGCCAATCCGTCTTGTCACACGTCAGGAAGAACTGGGAACCGTTGGTGTTTGGGCCAGAGTTGGCCATGGAGAGCAGGCCTGGGGGAGAGAACGACCACGTCGGCTCCCTCCACCCTGCTCCCGGCCCTCAGGACGTCTGGTAGTAGAGGGAGGGGCGTAAATGCTGCTGGGAGGGGGAATGGAATGAGCACCGGGAACTGACTATTGGCAAGATGGGGGCTGCCAGCATCTTTGAGAAGAGTGGTTTCAGTGGACAGGTGTCACTAGAAGTCTGTCTAGAGGGGGACAGAGAGAATGGAAGGCAGGGAGTCTACATAGCTTTTTCAAGAAGTTTTGCTTACAAAGGGGACCAGAGGCATGGGTGATAGCTGAGGGGGTACACGAGTCAAAGATTTTTTTGAAAGGTTGACGCCGCGCGCTTTTGTGCTGATGAACTGATCTAGCAGAGCAGGGGAAATGCATTACACAAGGCTGCAGGGGCACATCCACAGAAGCCAGGTTCCGAAGTGGGGAGAGGAGTCGGGGTCCAGGCCACAAGCAGAGGGACAGCTCAGCCTCTGTACTTGGAGGGAAGTCAGAGCGGACATGTGTGGACAGATGCAGGAGGCCAAGCATCAGCTGAGGCAGAGGGTGACGTGGAGGCTTCAGGAATGGAGGAAGGGATGGAATTGTTATCTCTGACCAGGACTGAGTGTTAACTAGGGAGCTCTAGCTAGTACGGCTGCCGAGGGCCTCCTGCAGAGCTTCGGTCATAAATTTCAGTACAGTTCTGTGTTTCTTCTAGTTGCTGGGGGACCAACCACTGAAATTTTTTACTGGATGAGTCTGACAGAGCGAGGCGGGTAGTGGGGCTGAGGGAAGACAAGGGCTTACACTGGCTGACCACAGAATGTAAGCTAGGCCGACAGGGAGTGCGGACATGGTGGGGGAATGGGCAGTACATGAATGGAAACAAGCTCACTCTGCTTAGCCAGGCCGAACGCCTCTCCTCTGTTCACTGGGTGGGTCTCCTCCAGACCCCCAACCTGTCAGCCAGAACCACAGCCCATCACTCCCCCCGCACAGTCATCCTGAGCCAGCCCAGCCCACCGATCACCAGCCACTGATCGGGTCCCACCTGGTCCCGTGTGTTTGAGAATAAAGTTTTCATCGTCAAACTTCTTCCCGTAGATGGACTTGCCCCCAGTGCCATTGTGGTTGGTGAAATCGCCGCCCTGGCACATGAACTGGGGGATGATGCGGTGGAAGCTGCTGCCCTTGAAGCCAAAGCCCTTCTCGTGGGTGCACAGGCAGCGGAAATTCTCTGGCGCCGAGAAAGGAAAAGGTAATCGGGTTAAAAAACAAACCAATGAAACCTCTAACTAGGCTCTGAAAAACCGCTGTATTTGTTTAATGTTCATATTTTCATTTCAAAATATGACATGCTCATTATAAACCTTTGGGATACTGACATCTTGAAGGACTAGAGGGGATTCTAGTTAAAGAAGGAGTGAACACATGTATTCTAGCTCTGTTCCACACTAAACTGGCAGTAAAGCAATTTTTTAAAAGAAAAACCGAATAGGATCTTAGAAAAAAAACACAGGGGCAACTCTTTGTGACTCTGGATTTGGCAATGGTTTCTTAATTGTGATACTGAAAGTGTAGGTAACAAAAGAAAAAATAGGCAAATTAGACTTCATCAAAATGAAAACTTCTGTGCATCAAAGGACACTCTCAACAAAGTAAAAAGGCAACTCAGGGAATGGGAGAAAATATTTGCAAATCATTATCTCTTAAGCATTTAACATCCAGAATATATAATGAACTCCTGCAACTCAACAACAAAAAGACAAACAACCCAGTAAATAAATAGGCAAAAGGCTTGAATAGACATTCCTCCAAAGAAGATACACAAACGGCTCCTTCCCCTAAGCACATGAAAAGATGCACATCATTAGTCATTAAGGAAATGCAAATCAAAACCACAATGAGATTCTATTTCACATCTACTAGGATGGCTAAAATAAACAGAAAACAAGTTTTGGTGAGGATGTGAAGAAATTAGAACCCTAATACATTGCTGGTGGGAATGTAAAATGGTGCAGCCACTGTAGAAAACAGTTTGGCAGTTCCTCAAAAAGTCAAACTAGAATTACCATATGACACAGCATTTCCACTCTTAGGTAGGCACCCAAAACAATTGAAAACAGGGATTTAAACACATATTTGGGGACTTCCCTGGTGGCGCAATGGTTAAGAATCCACCTGCCAATGCAGGGGACACGGGTTCGAGCCTTGGTCTGGGAAGATCCCACATGCCACCGAACAACTAAACCCGTGCTCCACAACTACTGAGACTGTGCTCTAGAGCCCACGAGCCACAACTACTGAGCCCACGTGCCACAACTACTGAGCCCATGTGCTACAACTACTGAGCCCACACGCCACAACTACTGAAGCCCGCAGCCTAGAGGCCATGCTCTGCAACAAGAGAAGCTACTGCAATGAGAAGCCCACGCACCACAATGAAGAGTAGCCCCCGCTCACTGCAACTAGGAAAAGCTCACTCACAGCAACGAAGACCCAATGCAGCCAAAATAAATAAATAAATAAATTTATATTTAAAAAAACATACACACATATTTGTACACAAACGTTCACAGCAGCATTATTCACAATAACCAGAAAGTGGAAACAACGCTCAAGTGTCCATCAACACATGACAGGATAAACAAAATGTGGACTATCCAGACAATGGAATATTAACCAGTCATAAAAATGAACAAAACACTGATACACAGATGACCCTTGAAAACACGATGCTAAGTGAAATAAGCCAGACACAAAAGGACAACTACTGTATGATTCCATTTATATGAAATGGCTAGAACAGCAAATTCTGAGAGACAGAAAATAGATTAAATGTTCCAGGGGCTGAGGGGAGAGGAGAATGGGGAGTTGTTGTTTAATGGGTACTGAGTTTCTGTTTGGAGTGGTGAAAAAGTTTTGAAAATAGATAGTGGTGATAGTTGTACAACATTATGAATGCAATTAATGCCAGTAAATCATACACTTAAAAAATGGATAGGGCTTCCCTGGCGGCGCAGTGGTTGAGAATCTGCCTGCTAATGCAGGGGACACGGGTTCGAGCCCTGGTCTGGGAAGATCCCACATGCCGCGGAGCAACTAGGCCCGTGAGCCACGACTACTGAGCCTGCGTGTAATGAGAGGCCCGCGCGCCGCGATGAAGAGTGGCCCCCACTTGCCGCAACTAGAGAGAGCCCTCACACAGAAACGAAGACCCAACACAGCCAAAAATAAATAAATAAATAAATATAAAACATTAAAAAAATAGAGAAAGCCCTCACACAGAAACGAAGACCCAACACAGCCAAAAATAAATAAATAAATAAATATAAAACATTAAAAAAAAAAATGGATAAAATGACCAAAAAAAAAAAAAAAATAGGAGCAAGAGAAAAGACAACAGCAACAAAAATCTTTGAAACCTAGAAGACAAATAGATGAGACATAACTGATATAGCAGACCTAACAAACCTGAAGCTTAAGCTGGTAAAGCCAAGAGCAATTCGATTTATGCTGCAGAAATGCCAAAAGCTCAGAGACAAGAATGAAGATGGCTCTAAAAACAGTAAGTGTGGTTGAAAGCCTGTTTAAAAAAGTAGCTAGCCCCCAGATCCTCTCCCTTCCCTGGCCCTGGCTGCCAGCTGGAGGTCTACCCTCTGGTATGTTAAAGCAGAGGGTCTATGCTCTGGGATGCACTACACATAGCTGAGGGTTGAGGTACCATAATGACAAACGGAGATCAAGTGAAGTTTATGTACTGTTCCCACCGCCCCCAACCATGATGGCAAAGAGCTGGAAACAGGACCACTAGCAAGAGACTAGAGTCTTCTCTGTGGACTCTGCTTTGTCCAAGAGACTACAACTCAGGAATACCGACCATCCAGGGTCCAAAAGAGAGAGAGAATCACCATGCAGTGGCAGCCTCAGTCAGCAAGCCTTACCGATATCCAGGGAGTTTCCAAGCAGATTTTTAGGGCCCTAGTCTTAAAGGCATCTAATGTGAAAAGCAAAGACCAAAACAAGCAAACAGACCAATAACAAACAAAGCAAAACAAAATTTAAAAACTCAGAAAAAAGTAACCTGAAACGTAAGCTGTATAGGAAAAAGAAGCTTTAGTAATCTCCCAAGATGAAATGGCAGTATGTGCATGAAATAAGCACAGGATGCTATGATAAAGGACATTTAGGAAGGTTCCAGAATGAGAGAAGAGAGAAATCAGAAGGGACAAATGCAAAGAAATAATCCAAGGAAATTTTCCCAAACCAAAAGATAGGGCTGTCCTGATTGATGGGTGTGGTATGTGGAATAATGGCTCCCCAAATATATCTATGTCCCAGTCCCTGGAACCTGAGACTATGTTATGCTGTACACAGCAAAAGGTACTTTCCAGATGTGATTAAGATTATGGATGGGCTTCCCTGGTGGCGCAGTGGTTGCGAGTCCGCCTGCCAATGCAGGGGACACGGGTTCATGCCTCGGTCCGGGAGGATCCCACATGCCGCAGAGCGGCTAGGCCCTGGCCTTCATAACAGTTAAGATAATAAATTTATGTTCTTGTAAGCTGCTAAGTCTGTGATAATTTGTTACGGCAGCAAGAGAAAACTAATACAATAGGGCCCACTGAATATCCAGCATGACGAAAGGAAGGAGATCTACTCCAAAGGCACACTATTTCAGAACACAGGACAAAGAGACCCTCCAAGCCTCTGGACCAGTGTTATCTAACAGCTATTAAGCATTTGGATAGTGTAACTGAGGAAGTGAATTTTAATTTTATTTAACTTGAATTAATTTAAACTTAAATAGTCACATGTGGCTAGTGGCTACCATACTGAACAGCTCAGCTCTGGGCAGAAAATTTTAAAAAGGTTTTGTATAAAGGACCAAGAATCAGAATATTAGACTTCTCTACAATTTTACAACCAAACCATCAAGTGGGAAAGTAGATATTTTCACACATCAGTCTCAAAAAACTTACCCTCCAAGCTCTTTTCTTCAGAAGCTACAGAAGTATGTCTTCTACCGAAACAAGAGAATAGACCAAAAAAGACAACAGAGGTTCCAACATAAGTGAAAATTGGAGATCCCATGACAATAGCTATGCAGTGGCGCCTGGAAAGCAACCGGTCCAGGCCAGAGGAGGTCAGAAGGCTCCAAGGAGGAACAGTGAAATTGACAGAATATCTGATGTATTTGAACATGTTGAGAGATTTATACAAGCAGGAGAATTTCGGAGAGACTCAGGAATATATGTACAGAAGACTAAGCAAATGTGAAAACAAGACAATTATGAATTCCAGGGAAAACAAAGTGCTCTGTATGAAAGGAAGTTATCACAGTATGGTGCTTACATAGTTAGAATAACCTATGACCTAAACAAAATTATGGTAACAATGTAAGGAGGATGAAGGAGCAGGGAAGGTGATTTAAAAAGCTAATTCCTTATCTTCTGAAGTGGGAAGCCAATAGATGTCTAAAATGAAAAAAACTCAGAAAGTAGCAACATAAATCTGTTATCTACCAACATGGAGGTAAAAACCAAAAGAATCAGCTAAGAGGTGAAATTGGCTGCCTCTGAGAAGCAGCAAAGCGGGGGATGGGGCAGGATGGGAGGACAGCATGGGGGCACTGCTGTTTTTCAAAACAAGCTTTGTGGAATTAACATTCTAAACTATATGTCTATATAATAAAATTTAGATTAAAAGAAGAATAAATAGAAGTCAATATTTAGCAAATGAAAAATACTCAAGAAACTGTTAGTTAACAGTAGTTACTTCTGAAGAGTAAGACTAGATGTGGAGAAGAAAGACTTAGGTTTTCAATTCACTGCCTTCAATATTGTTGGAAAATATTTATGTGTGTATACTTTTTTTTTTAAACCATGAATACACATTTACTTGTATTAAAGAAAAAACTATTATTAAAAAGTACTAAACCAGGGACTTCCCTGGTGGCGCAGTGGTTAAGAATCCACCTGCCAACGCAGGGGACATGGTTTCGAGCCCTGGTCTGGGAAGATGCCACATGCTGCAGAGCAACTAAGCCCGTGAGCCACAACTACTGAGCCCACGTGCCACAACTACTGAAGCCCGCGTGCCTAGAGCCCATGCTCTGCAACAAGAGAAGCCACCGCAATGAGAAGCCTAGGCACGGCAATGAAGAGTAGCCCCTGCTCGCCGCAACTAGAGAAAGCCCACATGCAGCAATGAAGACCCAATGCAGCCAAAAATAAATAAATAAAAAATAAATTTATATTAAAAAAAGTAGTAAACCAGCACCGCTAAAGCTTCAAAAATGCCTGCTCTGATTCATTTGTTAATAGATCCCAGGATCTGAGATGCCGCAAATCAACTCAGGTCAGAAACAACGTCAAGGACACAAGAACTAAGGCACTGAGAACCTTGGAAAGGCTCACTGCTCAGCTCCCAGCTTCCCGGCCATCCTGACCAGAGTCCTGCTCACCTACTGTCATGGGAACGATGTCTGAACGCAGGAGCATCTGGATGCGGCCTGCTGGCTTGTTCCCAATCTTGATGTCCATGTACACCTGAGGGTTTGACCGGGCCTTTTTTACAGCGGGCTCTCCCTAGACGCAGGAGAAATGGCCAGGTTAGAGAGAACAGCCTGACTCCCCGACTAGGAGAGCAAGTGTTCTTCTGAAGACACCCCAGAACCCACTGCAGCGAGTGGGCTGAGCAAGGCACCGACAGGGAAGGCCTTGGGCCCTGACGGGGCTGCAGAAGGCAGAGGCCATGGCCACGGCCCCCAGCTGGACACCCAGTGACAGGAGACCTCAGCACCGTCTACCCAGAGCCCCACCCCTCAAGCATTTTATCTCATCTCACTGCCTCAGACACGTCAGCTCGCTTCACCTTCACGGGCAGTCACAGAACAATGCTTTTATGGCCCAAAATACACAACTCTCAACAACTTCAAGCCCCAGTTCAAGCCCACCCACCTTAGTCAGTTAAACGGACCCACTTCTGTAACACCACCCCCTTCCTCTATGCTTGGCCCTATATATCCACAGGCTGGCTGCAGTGGAAGCAAGGAGGGCCTAAGTGCTCCAAATGGAGGTGGTTGGGACCTTACTTTTATACTCCAAGTAGACAAGGCTGGGCAGAGGAGATATTTATTACAGCTGTCACATTTGCTCCAAAGAGAAAACTCAAGTGTTCTTGTTTGTGCTTCAGTTTAACAAACTCGCTGAGGTATCACGCTGGGCACTGAGGATACTGTGACTATTATTTGCTGTTAACAACAGCAGTAGCATAGTTGTAACAGCAAATACTCACATAGCACTTGCCATGTACAGGGTACTGTTCTGAACGTTTTAGGTAATCAGCTCGTTTAATCTTTACAACCACCTGTGAGATCAGTGCTACCATCATTCCCATTTCATAGATGGGGAAACTGAGGTACAACGAAGTTCAGTAACTTGCCCAAGGTCACAGAGGTGCTAAGTGGTGAGGCTGGAATTCACACCTAAGCCCCTCCACCCCCCAACCAAGTCCATGTTCTTAATCACATTATCCCACCTCACATTCCACGTTTTTATTAACAAGGCCTTTATTAATACGAGGCCCCTATCCTCACAGAATTTACTGACTAGAAAGGGAAAGGCAATAAGCACTTGCGTAGCCTTTACAAAAGCAAAGACATACAGAGAAATACAAAGACTGGTTTTACCAAGAGTGTAAAGTGGGGACTGCAAGGTGAGAGGTGGGCAGGGTCAAGGCCGGGAGAATCCCCCCGCGACTTTATCTCACGGGACAGGTGATGGGCAGCCACTGAAAAGTTCTCAGCAGGAGTCAGATGATCCATGATATGCTTTAAAAAGATCATTCTAGCTGCCTTTATGAAAGACGGGAGGAGAGTAAGACTGCAGCCAGAAGGCTAGTTAGGAAGCTATTGCAATTATCCAAATGAGACGAGAAGTTACATTGGGAAGATGGAGTAATCAGGGGAGGATGGATTCAAGGAAGATTTAAGAGAAAAACTTGGCAGAATATGATGTTCTGGTTCTATGTTAAAGAGGGGTCTAGAGTGACCTAGGGTTACTCCACTGACTGAGGGCCATTTATGTGCTCTGCTTTGCATCTGGATTTCTGGCTTAGGTCAATGTGGATGGATGGTGGGTGGCAAGTTGGTGAGTTTGAGAACACAGGAAGAACAGGATTAGAGAAGGGAGGGCGAGACTTGCAGCAGAAACGTCTGAAGCTCAGGACTAGAAACAGAGGCCAGGAAAGTCAACAGCACAGGAGAAGCTGTGAAAAATCAGAGTGACTGCCACTGTTCTGGCAGAGAGGGGAGAGGGCTGCTGTGAGTCAAGACATTCAGAAGAACAACGTTTACAAGAAGGGGAGAGGCAGCCTGAGAGGCAGTAGTTAGAGAGGTACGCCGAGAATCAGGAGGAAGTGCCAAGGCGGGTTCTCTGGAAGGGAGAACCTCAAACCTGTGCCCAGGCTGCCGGGAAGGTACCCCCACCCAGCCCTGCCTCCCCTGCGTCAGGACAGGAAGCTCCAGTGAAGGGGGGGACTGATGAGGAGGGCTGCAGTGGTGCGCTCACCACCCCTCCCCACCTCAGGCTTCCTCCTCGTCGGTGGTAATCACGGACCAGAACCGAGCAGAGCTGAGAAGCTCCTCATGCAGAGCACAAGGACAAGAGGCCTAAAGTTTCCCTCCAGTTCACTCATTAGCACCTCCACCAAAACACTAAAAGTTCATTTTTCATTCTCTCTGCTTTCATATATATGTTTGCAAATTTCCATAAAAACCTAAAAAACGAAGTCTCCTGTGGGAAGGGCCAGCCTTCAATCTCACCTCCGGGGTTTCCACTTTGGGAGGCTCTGACCCTTCTTCCTCTTTATTTTCCTCAAGAGTCTTCCCAGAAAACTTCTTCAACCAGTCGTCATCGGACCAAACTGAAAGGAAAGAGGCAGGCAAATGAGAACAAATACAAGCTATCAGCCAGCTGCTAAGTAGCTGCTTTGGTCAGCAAAGCAGGACATACCCTGTGGCCCTCTCGGCCAGAGGACTCCACTTTGGGAACTCCCACGGGTAAGGAAAGTTCCCACCTTTCAGGGACTGCCAGCCCTGAAGCCCGGCTCTTAGCAGGGCTAAGTGAAAAAGCTATGCCCCAGGGAAAGGTGCAGCCTTTGCCAGTCCCAGCCCTTGACGGAACCTGCCAGGAGCGTTCAGAAAACGGGGACAGGTAAGAGATCAGGCTGGGTTCCTCTCATAAAGCAAACAATCACCCTGGCTTGGCTGAGAAGCTCAAACTCTTCTGATTTCCCCACAAAGGTGGCGCATGTCCTTCGCCAGTGTAAGCCATGCTCTACTCCTGTCCCTACCACAGTAGCAGTCAGCTCCCACTTCCAAGAAAATCGGGACAGAAGGGCAACCAAGGCCAAACTGGAGGACGTGATGGGGAATCTGTATTGCTCCCGCTCACCTGGTCTGGAAGAGCCTTCCTTAATCCTCATGGGTTTTGCCAAATTGACACGAATTGTCCGTCCAAAGAGCTCAGATTCATTCTGAAAAGATTGAAAATCCAGCTGCTTAAACTCTGTTAGGTTAAAACAAAGTCAGACAGCTTTCCATTTCCTTCTGAAAAATCCGAGACAAGCTCATGACTTGTTCTCCCTTAACCCCTGAGTCCCTAGCACCCAAGCTATGCACCTGCTGCAAAGCAGCCTGTAGGTTGCAGGGAATTTCCTCCCTGGAGCCATCACATACCTCCTTTCTTTCTTTTCTTTCTTTCTTTTTTTTAAAGTTGAAGCATGGTTGATTTACAATGTTTCAGGTGTACAGCAAAGTGATTCAGTTATACTTTACATATATATGTGTGTGTGTGTATATATATATATACATATATATACACACACACATATATATATACATGTACATATATATATATTCTTTTTCAGACTCTTTTCCATTGTAGGTTATTATAAGATATTGAATATGGTTCCTTGTGTTATATAGTAGGTCCTTGTTGTACATCTATTTTATATATAGTAGCGTGTATCTGACCTTTCTTTCAATACCACCAATGACCTGTGCTTCCAAAGGTGACTCTGGGTTCAGAGCACTCTGAAATTACAAGGATAAATGCAGTTTCCAAGTACCCGAGTTCACCTTCAAAAGTCAAGATCAGCTTTAAGTGGTGAGAAATGATCTCTCTCTCTCTCTGAGAGCTGAGGAATATGTTTGGTGAATGGGAACCAGAGAACAGGAATAAAGGAAAACCTTATTATCCTAAGATAATTGGTACCAGGAAAGGTCACTTAATGTGAATTCACTTAAGGCAGTGAAGAAAATTTCATGGTAAAAAGTGAAGGGAAAAAAGATTGGGAATTTACTGTGATGAAACTAAAAATAATGAAAATAAATTTCTTATAGTTAAAATTCAGGTTTAATTTGCTTTATGTGCTAATCTGTAGGACAAAGATGTAATGGATGCTGATTAATCTGTAGCATTTTTCCAACAAAATACTATCAACGGTATGATATTTTTGCATTTCTTATCTGATGTGAAAATCGTAAGCATCTTGAAGTGGGAATACATACTCAAGAGCTACATCATTGTCCCCAAGGAGCTCTCCAGGCTATTCCAATCATTTGCATCAGTAGCATAATCTATCTTTATCCTTGTCGAATTTCTCTTCTCAATTGTTAACTGGTCTAACACTTCATGAAATCCTGCCTCTTTTGTAAAATATGCAACTTCACTGTGCAATCAATTTGCATTGTGTTTGCAATTTCCTATCCCAGACACGGGCAGCCACTGAGACTGGTCAACAAGGATGGTTAGCATTTACATTATTATCAAATTGATCAAAAGCGATCAATTCACAGTGAATATTTTCACATGATGATAATCTGTACTTCCCCATGCAACCTTGTAACTTTGGAGGTTCGGCAAACTCATGTATGAATAAGTGCCCTCTGTACCACCAAAAAGCAACTTCTGTAAGAAGGAGGATTCCTAGCCATACCATGTTGTCGATAGCTGCTGCAGCATCCTGCCAAGGAAAGACAAGGTACAAGTTTAGGCTTGCAATATATGTGGAACCTAGAAAATGGTACAGATGAACCAGTTTGCAGGGCAGAAATTGAGACACAGAAGTAGAGAAAAAATGTATGGACACCAAGGGGGGAAAGCGGCAGGGGCTGGTGGTGGGGGTGGGATGAACTGGGAGATTGGGATGGACGTGTATACACTGATGTGTATAAAATGGATGACTAATAAGAACCTGCTATATAGAAAATAATAATAATAATAATTTATTTTTTAAAAAAAAGTTTAGGCTTGCAGTCAAATGCTTCTTGTGGTGTCTAAACATACTCAGTAGCCAAAAAAAAAACCAACCTAACAGGAAAAGGTCTATTTATACTCCTTTGCCCAGGTTGTATGTGTCTAACAAAGTGCACTTCCTGGGTGACTTCAGCTATTGGCTATTTAGTGGAAGACAAAGAAATAATCACCAGTGCCGCAAGAGCTCTGCAGAGCAAGAGGCACAGGACCTGGCAGGTCTGCGATGTTAACCACAGCCTACAGTTTGATTAAGTGAGGGAAACTTTCCTTCAGATAGCACTTCTTATCTCTCTGGAAGCATCAGCACGAAGCCCCAAAACCCAACCAAATGGAGAACAGCTCCCTTTGTAATCAGTAACAATAATAACACAAGCCAAAGACTTAACATAGGTAACAGAATTTTCTCACCTCTGCCAACTCAAATTCAACAAACGCAAATCCTCGGTGCTTTTCTGAAAAAAGGCAAACAAAGCCAAGCAATTATCATGTGGGGCAATGGGAAGAAGCAGGTGGTCACAGGATAGTGAAGTCAGTTGCATGCCTTATCCATTCATTTAAAATTCCACACAATCACTATTTAGGAAGAAGGAAATCTTACTCTTTGATTCTTTCTAGTTTAAATAACATTTCAAGCAATATTAAACTGTTTTGTAGTGAACATAGCTGAATAATCAACTATAGTTTTAATCTCTAAAAGCAGCATTCAATTCTTTTACCAAACCCAAATTAAAACCTTAACCTTTGCGTGCAGGAGCTAGAAAAATGAAGTCATTTAACCTATCAATTATTCATTCCAAGGATACATTTTGAACATCAACTGTGCATAAAGCATGAATCCAAAACCTGGGTAAGGACTCTGTCTTTATCCTCAGCAAAACGCTAATCTAAGTAGAAAGGCCAAGTGCACAACAGCACTAGTTTAATTAACCAATTAACCTTAGAGAGTCAATATAACCTTATCATTTTTATAACATATAAAGATCCTAGGGAGGTTAAAATTATATGCAAGGTTGATGATAGAGCTGAAACGCACAACTCGACTCGGGACTCAGTAGAGCATAGGTTGCTAAAACCTCAAAACACATCTTAGGACTTAATGAAGCTCAGGTTCTTTTGTCTTGGCCCAGAAAGAATTCAGTGAGAAGCAAAGTGACAGGCAAGAAGTGATTTATTAGTATAGGACGCTTGTGAGAGATACAAGGGGGCAGGAAAGAGAGTGCCCCACAGAGAACTCAGTGGGCTACATACAGTTTTATAATTAAAGGAAAAGTGGGGAGGGGGAGAAGACCACCTTCTTCCTCATTCTTTGAGTCTTCCATAATTAACTCATCCTACAAGTTGGGCAAGGGAGTTTATGACCCTATCTGGTCCAACCTGGACTGTCATGGCGCTATGGAAATGAGCAAAAAGGCAGTAATATACACTAAAATATGGTAAATCACCTCAGGTTTCAGCATAATGTCACCTTTCCCCTATGTTTTTGCTTTTAGTGTGTGTAGAGAAGCATGTCCTAGGGATCATTAACTTACTGACCTCAACCAGCAGGATGCAGGCATCACTGACTTGATGTATAGTTTTGTTGTTAAGCAAGCCTGTTTGGTTTCACGAGTTAAGCAAGCCTGCTTGGTTTTGTTGCTAAGCAAGCCTGCTTTCTTGAGTGATCATTAACTTATAGGGGTCTCCCAAAGCTCCCTCTCTATCTATGATCCCCTAGTGGGATTTCTAAACTAGCTGTGTGCTCTATCCCTATCAGAGCTGGGCCTAAAACTCCAATCTTAAAAATGACAACAAAGGTTAAAATAGAAAACTGAACTCCAAATGTGATACTAATTGATGGAAAGCTTACCCCCAGGTACACAGAGGCTAAGGCCCCACTGTTGAAGCTGGGCTTTCCTGCTACCCTGTTTAATAGCACAGCCGCCAAGAAGGGATTAGGTACGGTAGAGTGCCTGGCAGGTAGTTCGAAACAACAGATCTCCACATAGCTCAAAACCTATCTTCCTACTGGCTAACTGAAAAGTTTGTCTTCACTCAAATGCAACAGATGGGACTCTCTGCAAAGCATGTTACAGCTCACAACCACAAGCCTCAGAACAGTCCTTCTGCATCAAGATAACTGTCATGCTGCCCAATGCATATTTAGAATGCACTGTGATATGACTTTAAAAATTTTTTTAAAGTTCTTTTCCTTGCAGGAGGATTCTGAGCAGGCGAGACACTAAAAAGACTTACCTGTTTCATAATCCAGAGGAATCTGGATATCTGTGATGTCTCCAAAAGGGATAAAAGCAGCATGAAGAACTTTGTCATCCACCTCCTCTGCAAGTCCACCTGCAAAGAAGCCAAGGGCCTTCTGAGACACTGTCCTCTATTCTCTCAAGACCCTGCCCATCTTGAGAAGTCCCTGTTGTAAAGTTAGCATGCTACCACCAAGGGGAGGGGTCTTTTCATCCAGTCCTTTGGGTTCATAAACATCCCTCTCATATGCTCCCTCACACCTACTTATGATGCACACCCCTCTTTTCACCCTTCTTTCAGACCCTCATCTAGCCCCAGGATTACAACAATAGCTTCATAACTGACCTTCCTCTCCTCCACAAAGCCAACGAGAAAGATCCCGGGAATGTGCAGATTTTAACCCATCACTTCCCTGGTTAAACTACTTTAAAGGTTTCCCACTGTCCTAAGGATAAAGTATAAACTTAGCAGTATACGCAAGGCTCTTCATAAGCCCCTGCCCACCTCTTCAGACTCTTTCCCTTTGCTTCCCCGCAAAATGATACACTTGCCTCCAAGCGTCAGGCTATTTTACACCTTTGGGATTTTGCTCCCTTTCAGTAAACACACTTGTTTCTACTTCGGCTACCTGGCTAACTCCGGCTCATCTGCGGCGTCACCGCATCCTCAAAGCTTGCTCTCACCTCTCCAGATAGAGGGGTCACTTCTCCCCGCACCCAGGCCCATATCACCAGTGTCCGTCCCCACCAAAGCGCTCATCAAACTGTACTATTGAGGTTATTCCCATTTTTAGCCGGCTAGTCTGGGAACTCTTTTGCTTAGGGCAACAGCGGGGGCTCAGCCCTCACTGCTGTGAACATAAAGTGAATGGGCGCGAGGATTCAGAGGTCCATAATATTCCTCCACCACTGCCCCAGGCCCAGGAGGTGAAGAGATTCTTGTTAGAGCTTGGCGGACTTGGAAGAGCTGCAATGATCGTTACGTCTCAGGCTCACACCCTGAGGCCAAGCAATACTGCCAAAGATACGGCCTAGACAGCTGCTCGCCGCCCTCCGCGCCCGGAGACCTGTCCAGCTCCACGCCACAACCCACTAGCGGCCCGGTTCGCCCAGACTCCACCCAGAGCCCGCGCCTGCTCACCCACGTACAGAACTCGCTTGGTAGTAGCCATCTTGCTCCCGCACTCTTCCGCCGGAAGCCTACGCTCAGCCCGCCCCCTTCTCCAAGGCCCCGCCCCCGGGTACCGCTCTCGCAGACCCCGCCCACTCCCGCTTAGGCCCAACCCGCCTCTGGCTCCTTTTGAGCGGCGGGCGCCGTGCAGGTGTATCTCGGTGGGTGAACAGACGTGGTTCCGGCGCTGCTCGTGTTCCGTGGTGCTGAAAGCAATCCTCTGAGGAGTCAGCCGGTGTCCGCAAGTAATAAACTACCAACAAACTACGGTCCGCGGACCATCCCGCCCGTCTGTTTTTGGACAACCCGGGAGCTACGAATGGTTTTTACATTTTTAAAGAGCTGGGAAAAAAAAAAAAAAAAGATAAGAAAAAGAAACGAGGGCTTCCCTGGTGGCGCAGTGGTTGAGAGTCCGCCTGCCGATTCAGGGGACACGGGTTCGTGCCCCGGTCCGGGAAGATCCCACATTCCGCGGAGCGGCTAGGCCCGTGAGCCATGGCCGCTGAGCCTGCGCGTCCGGGGCCTGTGCTCCGCAACCGGAGAGGCCACAACAGTGAGAGGCCCGCGTACCGCGGAAAAA
>NC_041216.1:4202359-4206707 GCF_002837175.3 Physeter macrocephalus
CCCGCAACCGGAGAGGCCACAACAGGGAGAGGCCCGCGTACCGGGGAAAAAAAAAAAAAAAAAAAAAAAAAGAAACGAAACAAAATAGTATTTCGTGACATGTGAAAATTATATGTAATTCAATTTTCATTTAAAAAATTCCAAAAAAATTTTATTGTAATCCAGTCTTGTTCATTCCTTTTAGTATTGATCTGTGGGTGCTTTCAGGATGCAAGGGCAAACCCAGGGCCTACACTGCTTGAAATATTTACCATCTGGCTCTTTGGGAAAAGCGTTTGCTGACTCTTGGAATAAATCAACTAATACATAAATCATTGATTGACTTAAGTGGTACAAAATAATGGGGCCACTTATTTTAGATACAGCAGTTGGTTAAGACCTCCCTGAGGCCACATTTAAGCTGAAACCTGGAGGAAGAGGAGCCAGAGAGGATGGAGCAGGGAAAAGGGTTTCAGGGAGAGGAGACAACTTCTGCGGATTAAAGGAACTGAAAGGCCAGGTGTGGGAGTTGGGGAGGGGAAGGGCATGAAACATCAGGCAGGAAAGGTGGGCAGGGGCTGCTCGATGCAGGGCCCTGTAAACCGTGTGGAGGATTTGGGGGCTTTGAGAAGCTACTGAAGGTTGTGATGGGGAGTTACATGGTCATATTTATGTTTTAAAACAATGCTCTGGGGCACTTCCCTTGTGGTCCAGTGGTTAAGAATTCACCTTCCAATGCAGGGGACAGGGCTTCGAGCAAAGAGCCTGTGCCGCAACACAGAGCCTGTGTGCCACAACGAAAGATCCCGCATACCACAACTAAGACCCGACGCAGCCAAATAAATAATAAATAAAAAAATAAAACCGTGCTCTGACCACTATGCCCAGAATGATTTGGATGGAAACCTGGAGACCAGGAGGTTAATTCAGTCGAGACTAAGGAAAAGTTGATGGTGACTCTCTCCCTCCAGTCTGCCCTCTGACTTGTTCCCAGGATGATCTTTCCTCAAAACAAACCTCAACTCTCTAGAGTTCCCTTCTTAATCAGTGCTGCTGATGACAAGGCTCCTAGAGCCCTCCACAAGGTGCCATGGCCACGTCAAGTCAAGCCCTACCAACACACAAGCCCTGGCCCTTACCATGTGCTTGATTCTCTTGCCTCTGCCTCTGCTCATTTGGTTCTCTCCTTTCTCCGTCTGGAGGCATCCACATGTCCTTGTTGGAGGTCCTACTTACCCCTCAGAGAGGTGCCATGGCCTCCAAGTCCAACAGTTGACTGAAACACAGCCCGTGACTGTAGTCATGGGTGTGTCTGTCTCCCTCTTTGACAACAAGGCCTGTGTCTGCTGTGTTCCCAGAGCTAAGCAGTGGATGCACACACAGCGAACCTCAGCACCCTCAGTTCAAACCAGAGGGGTACTGCTCATAGAAGTGAGGCTGTGAGATCTGATTACAAGATCCCCTTGTGAAACTGTCACTACTCCAGACCAACAAGGTCACTCTTGAGAGGAACCTGACCAGGTGTTCTTTATGTGGATGTGGTCTAATATATATATATTTGGTCTTTGTCCCCAGTACCTAGCACAGAGGCCCTAAAACCCCTGAAATTTCCTGAATGATAGGAGGGCCTTTTTGTTGTTGTTGTTAATAAATTTATTTATTTATTTATTTATTTTTGGCTGCGTTGGGTCTTCATTGCTGCTCACGGGCTTTCCCTAGCTGTGGTGAGCGGGGGCTACTCTTTGTTGTGCGCAGGCTTCTCATTGCAGTGGCTTCTCTTGTTGTGGAGCACGGGCTCTAGGCACGGGGGCTTCAGTAGTTGTGGCACGCAGGTTCAGTAGTTGTGGCTCGCGGGCTCTGGAGCACAGGCTCAGTAGCTGTGGCGCACGGGCTTAGTTGCTCCGCGGCACGTGGGATCTTCCCGGACCAGGGCTCGAACCCGTGTTCCCTGCTTTGGCAGGCGGATTCTTAACCACGGTGGCACCAGGGAAGCCCTCGGAGGGCCTTTTAAAATTCATAATGAACCCTTTTGACCATACCTGAGTTTACCCTAAGGAGGTGATGCATAGTGGGGTCCTGTTTTAGTTAGGGATCTTCAGAGAAATAGAACCAATAGGAGAAATATATATACATCATATAGATACATATGGAGAGATTTATTATGAGAACCAGGGGAGCCAATTGTATAAATCCCAGTTCAAGGGCAGGAAAAGATGAATTGAGATGTCCCAGCTCAGTCATTTAGGCAGATGAAAGGGCTAATTCTCTTCTCCTCCACCTTTTGTTCTATTCAGGCCCTCCATGGACTGGATGAGGCCCACCCACCTTACAGAGGGCAATAGCATTACTGGGTCCACTTATTCAACTGCTAATCTCATCTAGAAACACCCTCCCAGACACACTCAGAAACGATGTTTAGCCAAATATCTGGGCACCTTATGACATAGTCTAGTAGATGTATAAAATTATCCATCACAGGCCCCTAGATAGCTTCCAGTTGGGGGCTGGTCAGCAGAGGAAACAACCACATGATTAGAGAGTTGGAACTTTCAGCTCCAACCCCTGACCTTCAGGGAGGGGAAAAGGGATGGAAATTGTGTTCAATCACCAATGGCCAACGATTTAATCAATCATGCCTAGATAGTGAAACCACATGTAAAAATTCTAAATGCTGTTTGTTTGGGGAGCTTCTGGGTTGGTGAACACATGGCTGTGCTGGGAGGGTGGTGTGCCTGGAGAGGGCAAAGAAGCTCCGCATCTCCTTCCTCTGACACCTTGCCCTATTCTTCTCTTCCATTTGGCTCTTCCTGAGTTGTGTCCTTTATAATAATCTAGAATCATAAGTATACCTCTTTCCTGAGTTCTGTGAGTTATTCTTGCAAATTTTCAAACCGGGGTGGGGGGGGCAGTTCATGGGAACCCAAATTTGTAGTTGGCTGAGCATAAGTGTGGGTAGCATAGGGACCCCATTTGTGGCTGGTGTCTAAAGTAGGGGCAGTCTTGTGGGACTGAGCCCTTAACCTGTGGGGTCCGTGGTATCAGAATTGAATTGAATTGGTGGGTCCCCGCTGTTGTCAGAGAATTGTAGAATTGATTGGTGTCAGAAGAAAACCACAGTGGAAACTGTTGTTTGCCCTTTATAATTCACAGCTTATCCCCTCCTTTCTCTAACTTCAGATGACAGATAAGGCACAAAAGTAACAGGACAAGTGAGCAGGATAAGCAGTAACAGAAGCAGGGCTCTCTCCGTGCCTTCCTCCTTCTACCTTTTTAGGATGATGATCGTAAATCTAAACCATCGCAGGAAATGAAAGAGCCAAACATACGGTTTGTCCTTGTCTAAGAAGTAGCAGCAGCAACAGCGCCCACCTTCTGGGCAGCTTCTTTCTTGGCGTGATGAGCCTGTAGGACCGCCACAGCTTCATCCACCTGTGAGAAACTCCAGGTGGTCAGTGACATCTGAGGAGAGCCCCTCCGCCCCTCCCTGGCGCCCAGGCCCAGCGGTGGCCTCTCCTGGTGCTGGCCGCTTTTCCAGATACCCACGCGCCAGCAGCCCTCAGGTCACAGGCAAGGCACGAGGAGGTCACAGGGCAGCAGACCCTTCTCTCTGCCGCCCCTGGGTGTCCAAGGCCACCCCCTGTCCTCCTGAGCCGAGTAAGCGGAAGCCGCGAGGGTCTGGGAACAGTGGAAACTGTTGTTTGCCCTTTATAATTCACAGCTTATCCCCTCCTTTCTCTAACTTCAGATGACAGATAAGGCACAAAAGTAACAGGACAAGTGAGCAGGATAAGCAGTAACAGAAGCAGGGCTCTCTCCGTGCCTTCCTCCTTCTACCTTTTTAGGATGATGATCGTAAATCTAAACCATCGCAGGAAATGAAAGAGCCAAACATACGGTTTGTCCTTGTCTAAGAGGTAGCAGCAGCAACAGCGCCCACCTTCTGGGCAGCTTCTTTCTTGGCGTGATGAGCCTGTAGGACCGCCACAGCTTCATCCACCTGTGAGAAACTCCAGGTGGTCAGTGACCATCTGAGGAGAGCCCTCCGCCCCTCCCTGGCGCCCAGGCCCAGCGGTGGCCTCTCCTGGTGCTGACTGCTTTTCCAGATACCCACGCGCCAGCAGCCCTCAGGTCACAGGCAAGGCACGAGGAGGTCACAGGGCAGCAGACCCTTCTCTCTGCCGCCCCTGGGTGTCCAAGGCCACCCCCTGTCCTCCTGAGCCGAGTAAGCGGAAGCCGCGAGGGTCTGGGAACCTGCTCACCTTGGAGCGGAGAGACTCGGGGGACTCCAGCATGTGCAGCAGCTCCGAGTTGTCAATCTCCAGCAGCATCCCCGTAATCTTCCCAGCCAGGTTTGACTGGATCGTCTGCG
>NC_041216.1:4206747-4236450 GCF_002837175.3 Physeter macrocephalus
AGAGACTCGGGGGACTCCAGCATGTGCAGCAGCTCCGAGTTGTCAATCTCCAGCAGCATCCCCGTAATCTTCCCAGCCAGGTTTGAGTGCATCGTCTGGATGAGCGGGAACAAACGTTCACCTGTGGGAAGGTATTCCGTGAAAAACCCAGTGGCATCCCAGTAGAGAACGGACGCTGGTGTCCAGGTCAGTAGCAGCTCTGGCCCCCTCTTCTGCAAGCACGTGGGTCACTCACCCAGCATCTGTTTCTGTTCCTGCGGGGGTGCTGCGGCCAGCATGGAGGCGGTCAGTGGCTCCTGCCCCTGCACGTGGACCACAGGCTGGGGTGCCTGGGAACCAGGAGAGGCAGCGGGCTAGCACCAGGGAAAGGACACTTGACAGTGGTCGAGGTTAGGACAGTCCAACCATTCAACACCTGAATGCTACCATTCAGCATGCCAGGAGAGGAGGACAAGAGGTCCCTGGGCAAATTCAGTCCACTGAGAGGGGAGTGGTGGGAGTATAAAATCTATACAGATTCCTGTGTACCTATTCAGGTATGTAATACAATGCAGTACAGTCAGAAAGGGGAGGTGAAATGAACCCATAGAGAACACACCTGCTGTGTGTCAGGCCTAGTGCTAGGCAGATATTTCCTCAGATATTTAGTCCTCATAAACTGTTTCAGGTAGAGATTATCACCCAATTTTACCCATGATGCCCAATGAGGTCAAGTCATTTGCTCACATTAGCAAAATAAAAACTGAGTATTGAATTTGTTTATTGAACATACAAAGTTACAGTAACTATCTTTAGCAGTACAGCTTTTTTCTGAAGACCCCGTTATTTCCTTTGGAGGGACTCCCAGAAAGGACTGGGCCCAAGGGCATGCATTTCAGACCAGTTATAATTATTATATACCATACGCCCTCTCTCATAAAATGCTCTATAGAAACATGAGATGTTTCTAGGCATCAATGTCTAGATGCTTCTATGGGGTCAGTGATGATCTGGGGCATAGAAGCAGGACCTTGCAGGCTATAGAAAGGATTCATGCATTGCAATGTTTCAGCCCAATTAAAAGAATTCTAATAGTAATTGCTTCACTTGTGAAGAAGAATAAATCCAAAAGAAAGGTGTAAAAAAAAGAAAGGATTCATATCTTTTCAACAGGGCATTACATTTTGGAACTCCCATATTTAGAGAGCATTAGGTAGGTGAAGTGAATGAGACAGTGGACCACAACCATTTCTCTCCTGCATTTCTGGAGGGAGTAGTTAGACACTGTGCTCACATTTAGCACAAGTTGTATTTAATTTCTTTTTGTATCTACTTTTTAAAATCCCCTTTCTCCTACTACAGAAAGAGCATTTTGAGAGCAGAGTCCATGTCAGTTTGTTTACCACTGTGACGCCATCCCACTCACAATTCCTTGGCATTTAGTGGAGTTTTAATATCTGATGAATGAAGCATGGGATGTGGGCTGCTGACACTGGGGTGCATTTCTGTGGAGCAAAAGTCCAAGGAGGGGCACGGGCATGAGTGGTGGCTCAGGGGCAGTGGGAACCCCTAAGGAAAAGAACAAGCCAACTTCGATCCCACCACTCTTGGCAACCACGCTCTCCAGGAGTCTTCCTTTGAGTCAGTGTTTATACCATGGAGACTGTTTGAAGGACTAGAAGTTAAAACATTCTCTCTGCTAGCCATGGACTCTTTTCTTCACTGGCAGCAGGAGGGACAGATGTCCAGGTATGCCAGAACCTAGAGCTTGTGGCCACTTTTCCTTCCTTTCAATATCATCTCATAACACTGGATTCAATGCTCATAGCAGCACTATTTACAATAGCCAAGACATGGAAATAGCCTAAATGTCCCTCGACAGATGTATGGATAAAGAAGATGCAGTATATAGATATATACAAGTATATATACAATGGAATACTACTCAACTATAAAAAAGAATGAAATAATGCCATCTGCAGCAACATGGATGGACCTAGAGATTATCATACTAAGTGAGGTAAGTCAGACAGGGAAAGACAAATACCATATGATATCACTTGTATGTGGGAACCTAAAATATGATACAAATGATCTTATTTATGAAACAGAAACAGACTCACAGATATAGAAAACAAACTTATGGTTACCAAAGGGGAAAGTGGGGGGGGGAATAAATTAGGAGTTTGGGATTAGCAGATACAAACTACTACATATAAAATAAACGACAAGGTCCTACTCTATAGCACAGGGAATATTATACTGTATATTCAGTATCTGGTAATAACCTATAATGGAAAAGAATAATATATATATATATGAATCACTTTGCTATATACCAGAAACTAATACAACATTGTAAATCAACTATATTTCAATAAAAAATAAACAATTGATAATGTCCAAAAAAAATTGTCCCTTGGATTTGGCAATAATTTCTTAGATAAGACACCAAAAGTATAAGAAACAGAAGAAAAATAGGTAAATTAGACTTCATCAAAATTAAAAATTATTGTGTATCAAAGGACAATATCAGGAGAGTGAAATGATAACCCACAGAATGGGAGAATATGCTTGCAAATGATATAGGTGATGAGTCTCCTGTCCAGAATGTGAAAAGCACTCTTAAAACCCAACAACAAAAAGGCAAACAACCTTATTAACAAATGGGCAAAGGACTTTTCTCCAAAGAAGAGATACAAATGATCAAAAGTTCATGACAAGGTCAATGTCATTATATCACTTACATGTGGAATCTAAAAAAGCTGAACTCATAGAAACAGAACGTAGATTGGTGGTTTTCAGGAGATGAGCGGGTGGAGGAAATGGGGAGATATTGTTCAAAGGGTATAAACTTCCAGTTATAAGATGAATAAGTTCTGAGGATTCATTGTTAATAATACTGTATTGTATACTTGAAGATTACTAAGCGAGTAGATTTTTTAAAAGATTTATTTATTTATTTATTTAATTTATTTTTGGCAGTGTCGGGTCTTAGTCGCAGCATCTTCATTGAGGCACGTGGGATCTCTCATTGCGGCACCGGGCTCTTTGTTGTGGCGCACGGGCTTCTCTCTAGCAGTGGCGTGCGGGTTTTCTCTCTCTAGTTGAGGCGCGCGAGCTCAGTAGTTGTGCTGCGTGGGCTTAGTTGCCCCATGGCATGTGGGATCTTAGTTCCCTGACCAGGGATCGAACCAGCGTCCCCTGCATTGTAAGGCAGATTCTTTACCACTGGACCACCAGGGAAGTCCCAAGAGTAGATCTTAAATGTTTTCACAACAGAAAAGAAATGGTAATTATGTGACATGATGGAGATGTTAGTTAACTATGGTGGTAATAATTTTGCTATATATAAGTGTACTAAATCAAGACGTTGTAGACCTAGGACTTACACGATGTTATAGGTCAGTTATATCTCAATAAAGCTAAAAATATCAATGTCATTATGTCATCAGTCATTAGGGAAATACAAATCAAAACCACAATGAGTTACCACTTCATACCACTAGGATAGCTATGATTGAAAAAAGAAGTGAAAACAAGTGTCAGCAAATATGTGGAGAAACTGGAAACCTCATACATTCTTGGTGGAATGTAAAATGGTGCAGCCACTCTGGAAACAGTTTTGTGCTTCTTCAAAAAGTTAAACATAAAATTACCATATGACCCAGCAATTCAGAAAGAAAAAAAGAGAGAGAGAGGGAAAGAATAAATATTTGAAGAAATAATGGCCAAAAATTTCCTAATTTTAAGGAAAAACATTCATTTACAGATCCAAAGAACTCCAAGTAGGATAAACACAAAGAAATCCACATTTGGACACACTATCATCAAACTGTTGAAAGCCTAAAACACAGAAAATTTTGAAAGCAGCAAGAGAAAAACAGCACATCAGAACTCACAAGTAGAGTTCTCGGCCAAAAAAAAAGTTAAAAAAAGGGAATTCCCTGGTGGTCCAGTGGTTAGGACTTGGTGCTTTCACTGCTGAGGAGCTGGGTTCGATCCCTGGTCAGGGAATTAAGACCCTGCAAGCAGTGCAGCCAAAAAATAAAAGAAGAACTGTTAAGTACAGTTCTGACAAGCCTTATTTCTCAGCAGAAACAACAGAGGCCAGAAGGCATTTGAATAACGTAATCAAGATGCTGAAAGAAAAAAAAAAAAAAACCTGTTCACAAAAGTTTCTATGTCCAAAAAAATTATCCTTCAGAAATGGATAATTTTTTTAGTTTAAGTAATTGAATTTAAAAAAATAAATGAAGATGAAATAAAAACTTTCCCAGATGAACAAAGACTGAGAGAATTCATTGCTAGCAGACCTGACTTACATGAAATATAAATAAAGTCCTTCACGGTGAAAGGAAATAATGCCAGTGGTAACATGACTCTACAGGAGGAAATGGAGAGCACCAGAAAAGTGACACATGTGGGTAAATATAAAGAACCGGGGACTTCCCTGATGGCACAGTCGTTAAGAATCCGCCTGCCAATGCAGGGGACGCAGGTTCCATCCCTGGTCCAGGAAGATCCCACATGCTGCAGAGCAACTAAGACCACTTGCCACAACTACTGAGCCCTCGTGTCACAACTACTGAAGTGTGCGCACCTAGAGCCTGTGCTCTGCAAAAAGAGAAGCCACCACAATGAGAAGCACGTGCACCGCAACAAAGAGTAGCCCCCCTCGCCGCAACTAGAGAAAGCCCATGTGCAGCAACGAAGACCCAATGCAGCCAAAAATAAATAAATTAATTAATTTAAAAAAAACTGTACAAATATATATTCTCTTTTCTCCTGTTAATTTCTTTGAAAGATATAAGATTTTATGAACCACTAATTATAACACTGTATGTTGGGCTTATAACATATATAGATGTAATATATGTAACAATAATAACACAAAGGAGGGGGTATGAAATGAAGCTATATTGGAGCAAAGTTGCTATATTTAACCATTTTTAAGCTAATATTAACCTAAAGAAGATTATAGTAAGTCAGGATGAATACTGCCGTCCCCAGAGCAACCACTCTACATACAAATATAGTTTGAGTGAGTAAAATGGCTGAAGTTCTTGAGTGAATTTGGATGACTCAATAAAATGCCATTTTTTAAAAATCAACAAATAAATTTAAATGGTACTCTAAAAAATATTTTAGCACAAAACTAGGCAGTCAAAGAGGGAAGAGAAACAAAAGAAAACAGGATAAATATAGAAAATAAATAGCAAAATGACAGGCATAAAGCCAGCCATATGAATAATTACACTAAAAGTGAATAGACTAAACAATTCAATCAAAAAGTAGAGATTGTCAGATTGGATTTTTTAAAAAAAAGCAAGATTCAATTATATGCTATCTATTAGAGACACAAATCAGATTCAAAGACACAGGCAGGTAGAAAGTAAAGGGATGGAAAGAGACCATGCAAATTGTAACTCTAACAGAGCTGAAGTGGCTGTGTTAATATCAGACAAAATAGACTTTAAGGTAAGAAATGTTACTGGCAATGAGAGAAATATTTATAATGATAAAAGAGTCAAGACATCAGGGAAATGTAACAACTATAAATCTATACATACCTAACAACAAAGTCCCAAAATACATGAAGAAAAACTGATAGAATTGAAAAGAGAAATAAACAATTATAGTTTTGGCATTTCAATACCTCACTCTCAATGATTGATAAAGGATATATATCCAGAAAAATAATGTACTCCTACAAATCAATAATAAGAAAATATATTATCCAATTTAAAAATAGGCAAAAATTTGAGTAGACATTTCACCAAAGAAGATATGAAGGTACAAAGAGCTAATGAGCACATGAAAAGATGCCCAAGATCTTAATCATTTGGGATACACAAATTAAAACAAAAATAAGTTACCGCTGCACAGTCACTAGAATGGCTATAAAGAAATATAATAACAAATGTTGGTGAGGGAGTGAAGAAATTGGAGTCCTCATACATTTCTGATGGGAATGTAAAATGGTACAACCACTTTGAAGAGTTTGGCAACTACTAAAATTTAAACTTTATGACCCAGGAATTCCCCTCCTAGATATCTATCCAAGAGAAGTAAAAACATATGTCTACACAAAGATTTGTACACGAAGTGTTCATAGGACCATTGTTCATAAATAGCTAAAAAGTGGAATCCATTGAATATCAACTGGTGAATGGATAAACAAACGATAGTACAGCCATACAATGGAATGCTATTCAGCTATATAAAAGGATAAAACTTACATGCTACAACATAGGTGAACTTCAAAAACACAATGCAAACACAATCACAAAAGGCTACATATTGTATGAATTCATTTTTATAAAATGTCCATGAAAGCAAATTTAGACACTGAAAGTAGATCAGCTGTTTGCCTGGGCCTAGGGGTGGAAGAAGGGACTGACTAAAAATGGGCACAAGTGAACTTTTGGGGATGATGGAAATGTGCTAAAACTGGATTGTGACTTACAGAGTTGTCAAACTGTAAATTTACTAAAAATCATCAAACTATACACTTACAATGGGCATATTTCATGATATGTAAATTATACCTCAATAAAGTTGTTTTAACATTAATCACATTCAACAGGTACAGAAAAATCAGCTTTGGTTTTCTTATCCATAATGGAGGAGTAATAATAATAATCATTTCTACCTCATAAGGTTGTTGCAGCATTCAATAATTCATACAAAATGCTTAGCAAATGGCAACAAGTGAATCACAACCGTTGTTAGCTGTTATTGGTCAAGAATAGGCTATGTTCTAAACTGGGAGGTAACAGGGTTAGATTTGTCTTTTAGAAAATCACTCAGGTTGCAGAGTGGTGAATGAATTGGTGAGATGGAGGTGAGGGAATGATGTGTATACAGTTCTGCTCTCTGCCTCTTGCCTGTTTGCAGGCAAGAGACAATGCAACCTGAAGTAAGCCCAGAGGCTGCAGAGGTGGAGACGAATGAGCCAGGAGGTGGGACAGAAGGGGTTGGGAGGTCACTAGGACGACTCCCCGGCTTTTGCCTTCATGACTAGGTGGCTGGCGGTGCTATTTCCTGTGGTAAAGGAACAGGTGTGCAGGAGTAGGCATGGATGCTGGTTGGGGGGTGTGCTGAGTGTGAGATGGAGACCAAAATTCGGGAGTCCGTGGAGCTGACATCATGGAAGTTGACAGGCGAGGGTGAACTGAGGGAGAGGAGAAGAAGGCGCAGGATGGAGCCCTGGAATGCCAGCATTTAATGGGTGAGCAGAGGAGAGGAGAAAGAATAGGAGCCTGCAGAGGGCCAGCAGGGGAGGAGGAGGGCTTGGGCAGAGGTGGCAAACCAGACGCTTGGGCAGGATTTTCTGACAGACATCTGTAGTTAGTTTGGTCAATTCTGTTTTTTGTTTTTGTTTCGTTTTGCTTGAAAGGTGCTTAACATGTTCTTTATTGAGACATAATTCATGTACCATAAAATTCACCACTTTAAAGTGCTCAGTCATTGTTTTCTGGTACATTCACAAAGGTGTGCAATCATCATCACTATCTAATTCTAGAACATTTTCATCCCTCCCCCTAAGATGCCCCATACAAGTCACTCTCTGTTATCCCTGCCCCCCAGCCCCTGGCAACCACTGATTGACTTTCTGACTCTGTGGATTTGCCTATGCTGAATATTTCATATAAGTGGAATCGCATAATATGTAGTCTTTTGTGATTGGCTTCTTTCACGTGCATAATTCTTTCAAGGGTCCTCCATGTTGTAGCGTGTGTCTGTACTTCATTTCCTTTTACTGCATAATTATCTGCTATATGAATATACCACATTTTATTTATCCACTCATCAGTTGATGGACTGAGGGCTATTATGAATAATATTTTTTTGAACATTCTTGTACACGTTTTGTGTGGACATATGTTTTCAGTTCTTTGGGGCATATACCTAGGAATAGAATTGCTGGGTCATATGGTAACTCTGCATTCAGCTTTTTGAGGAACTCTGTCTAAGTCTGGTTGTATCACTTACCAGCTGTGTGACCAAGGACAGATTGTTTCACTGTTCTGTTGTTCAGGTTCCTCATCTATAAAAATGAGACAATAAAGGACATTTTTGCTGCTTCCAAAGCAATTGAACCATTTTACATTCCCACCATTAATGTATAAGGGGTCCAGTTTCTCACGTCCTCTCCAACACTTGTTATTGTATGTCTTTTTTATTATAGCCAACCTAGTTGGTGTGAAGTGGTATCTCAGTGTGGCTTTGATTTGTATTTATCTGAATAGTAATGATGTTGAGGATGGCCATGGTGTTTTCCTATGTTGAGATTTGCTAGAACATATCATTAGGGTTTTTTTTTCCCCGTTAGGTTGTTTTCTTCCTGTTGATCTACAGAGATTTTCTAGATGGAAAGCTGATTTTTCCTATATTATAGTTCTTATGTTATTTATTAACATGGTCCAATGCCCCCATTCTATCATCCTGTAGGATTGACTGTGCCCTTTCTGTCATATATCGTCTCCAGTGTTTTTGGTCTGTATCTGGGCTCTCTACCCCTTTAGAATGATCCTGAATTAATTCTATCCTATTTAATATCTATAGTTTAATGATAAATTTTTATATATTGTATCTTGCTCTTTTTTTAGAATTACCTTGTATATTCTTGGGTGTTTACTCTTTTCTATGAATTTTATTTTATTCTTAAAATTATTTAATTAATTTATTTTTATGTTTATTTTTGGCTGTGTTGGGTCTTCATTGTGCGCACGGGCTTTCGCTAGTTGCGGCGAGGGGGGCTACTCTTCACTGCGGTGCGCGGGCTTCTCATTGAGGTGGCTTCTCTTGTTGCAGACAACACACCTAGAGCACACGGGCTCTAGGTGCGCGGGCTTCAGTAGTTGCGGCACACGGGCTCAGTAGTTGTGGGTAGCGGACTCTAGAGCATAGGCTCAGTAGTTGCAGCGCAGGGCTTAGTTGCTTTGCAGCATGTGGAATCTTCCTGGGCCAGGGCTCGAACCCGTGTCCCCTGCATTGGCAGGTGGATTCTTAACCACTGCACTAGCAGGGAAGCCCTCATATGAATTTTAGAATCCACCTATCAAATTACATGAAACATCCTCATACATTTTTACTGGAATGAATTGAATTTGTAGATTTATTTTAAGGGCGAAGTGACATCTTTATGATAGTATTCCCATGCGTAAGCATGTTATATCTCTCCATTTTTAAAATATTCGTTTTATAACTCGGAAATACTTTGTATTTTCCTCTGTAAATGTCTAGCATGTTTTTTTAAAGATATATCCCTAGATACATGATCGTTTTTGCTGACATTGTGAATGGTATCTTATTGCCTATCACATCTTCTAGTTTCTTATTCCTATTACAAGCAATATGGTAATCTGTTGATTTTTGTATGTTGATCTTATATCTAGTAGCCCTGCCAAACTCTTTTATTAGTTCAAATAGTTTTTCTGTAGATTTCCTAAATTGACAGTAGTATAACCTGAAAATAGAAACAGTGTTGTCTCTTCCTAATTCTTATCCCTCGTATTTATTTCACTTATTACATTGGCTAGGGACGCGGGATAGAGGTGATTAGTAAGGTGACAGTGAGCAATCTTCCTTTGTTCCTGACTCAATGGAAATGCTTCCAAACTTTCATCTTAAGTATAAAGTTTAGGTTTGGGGTAGATACCTTTTAAAAGTTCCCTTCTATTCTCAATTTGCTAAACATTTTTGTAAGGAATCTCTGTTTCATTTTGTTGAGCGGTATTTTTGAATTTTTGAAAGGATCATATGATTTTCCCCTTTATCAGTTAATTAGCAAATCACAGTGATAGATTTCCTAATGTTAAATTATCTTTCTGTGAGTAAAGTGAAAATTAATATCGGACCTGGGCTGATGCAAGCCGGCCTGACACTGAACTTTGTCTTCCACAATAATGTTTCCTTAGAAACAGTAGAGTTAAGATAAAAGGGGGTTATAGTGTACGCCTCCTTTGTTGTGTGCTTAAGTTTTGGGGGGTTGTCAATGGGCTTACACATCCAAAATGGTGTAAATTATTGGTGGGAAATAGAGGCTGCAGCTTCTATAAGTCAAGGTGACCCTCACACACCTTGGCTCTCCTGTACATGACCTGTGGGTAAGTGACCAAAGAATCTGTGTACTTGGGTAGCTGCTGAGCCTCCCAGGAAGACGAAAATGGCATCTGCCATATCTCCTGCTTTGTATTCTAGATTAAAATCTATTTGTGGGACTTCCCTGGTGGTCCAGTGGTTAAGACTCCATTCTCCCAATGCAGGGGGCCCGGGTTCCATCCCTGGTCAGGGAATTAGATCCCACATGCCGCAACTAAAAATTCCGCATGCTGCAATGAAGATCCCGCACGCGGCAATGAGGGTCCCATGTGCCACAACTAAGACCCAGTGCAGCCAAATAAATACATAAATATTTTTTAAAAATCTATTTGTGTCTCATGGGTCTGATCACCAACTTGAACCCATAATCACAGTGGTGGTACTGCACCTTCCATTCCAGTGGTCGTGATGTATGATTTTTTATAAGTTGCCAGATTCTATTTGCTAGCATTTTATTTTAGGATTTTTGCAAATATATTCATGAGTTTGGGCTAAATTTTCTTTTCTCATACTAGCATCCCAGATTGGTTTGGCATCAGTTATATAAGTCTACAATTCTTATCTGCAATTCCAAAATTCAAAAAGTTCTGAAAACTAGCAACAGGTTTTCTTTGGGGGGAGGGGGTACATTTTCAGCAAACTCACCTGGCCACTAAACTTGATCTGTGAGACAATTTACAGTTTTTATTTGTCTCACTTAGTATGTTTTATGGCAGAGATATTAACATATTTAATTGTAGGGGACTGGTCCCATCTCTGCTGAGGGTGTTTATACACAAGTTACACACTGCATCATCTTTCTAAACTTCCAAACCTCAAAAAGTTTAAGATGAGGATAGTGAACCATTTTACCGAAATAAAGTGGTCAGATTGTCCAGGTTTTTTTGTGGGGTTTTTTTTTTGGCAGGGGTTGGGAAGAAGTGTATTTGAAATAGTTTGCATAAGATAGGGATAATTTGTTTCTTTAAAGTGTGGAAAATTTGTTTGTGAAGCCAGCTGGGTTTCATGCCGTGTGTGTGTGTGTGTGTGTGTGTGTGTGTGTGTGTGTGTTATTGGTGGTGGCAGGTAACTTATTTTTCATGGCAATTAATTCTTTGGTGCCATTCTGCCCTGCATTACGCAACTGGGCCAAGCCTTCCTGTTTCTCTTCAAGGAAGTCTGATATTGCAGTTCAAAAATATTGGAGTCACTAAAGACCAGTTGTTATTGGGCAATTTGATTTGCAGAAACTACTGCTTTTCGGCTGAACAATTTAGGAAGAAAAAGGCTTTCAGGGATTGTATTTAGCATGGTTATGGAGACAAAGTTTTAATTTTACCTCTAGAGGGCAGTCATAGATCATAAATTGGTAGGGCTGTTATTAAAAACCATTACCTAAAAATAGATTAAACTGAGTGCCCCTTTTGGTATGTATTATTTTCCTCACTTTACAGATGAGGAAACTGAGCCTTAGAAAAACTAGGTAATTTGCTTATTTCACAACAGTTGTAAGCAGCATAAAGCAGATCTGGGATTTTAACCTCGATCTATTTACCACTAAAATTCATACTCTTAATCACACTATATTCTCATTCTCTCTCTTTCATTCTCTCTCTCTCTCTCTCTCTCCTTTCCTCCCTCCCTCCCTCCCTCCCTCCCTCCCTCCCTCTCTCTCTCTCTCTCTCTCTCTTCCCAATAGAAACAGTATACCAAACTGGTTAAATGTACCAACTCTTAACAATTCTAAAGTCAGTCTGCTTGACTAGGAAGGCTGGGCCTCAGTGAGTACCTGCAGGGCAGAATGGCATCAGGAAATTGAGTCCCATGAAGAGTAAGTCACCTAGCAAACCTACCAACCTCTGGCTCTATTGCTTGCCAGCTGTGTGACCAAGGGAAAGTTACTTACTTGCTCTGTGGCTCAGGTTCCTTATCAGTAAAAATGAGGTGATAAAGGAAATTTTTGCTGAGTCTTGAGCATATGCAGTATACTGCATGACTTGAGCCTGTATTGCTAATAAAATGCAAGAAAACAATCAATCAGGGTCCCAAAAGAAGGAACCAAAGTGCCTCCCTCTTGGAGAACTGATCAGAATCAGCAGAAAACAAAACAACAACAACCACAAAAGCCAGCCTGATGATGAACTTGTTATGTTTGTGATCTGTGTCTCAGATGTACTATTTGGACTCAACCTACTGGACCTACTGGGTCAATAAAGTCCTTAAAAGCCACAAATGGAATTGGGGCTCTGCTTCATTACAAGCCAAACAGTCCTGTGCCGACAAGCTAAAGATTTATTTAACCAGCCAGTCACCTCTGCTTATATTGTACAGTGCCTTTTGCTCTTAGAAGCCCATCCTTGTCTTTGGACTGGGAGTCAGTCTTCATGCGCCCTGTTCTTCCTTGTAGATTACCTACCTGAGAGTAAACGCTCTGTGCTTTAGCTAATCATCCTGAGCTGTTTGCTAACATTTCATCTGAAGACCCAATCTTACATGGTCTAACTTCTGTACTAGATCAAGTTTCCTTGCCTTACCCAGCAGTACAGTCAGTTTAACCACTGACCACATATCAGTAATTATTTTTTTATTAGGAATTAGAGTTCCTTTCTCATGAGATCATTTTGATGATGAAACGATACGTGTAGGGCACTTCGAACAAAGCCTGAGGTGGTAAGAACTCACTAAGTGCTATTGCTGTTAGTTCAACAAATATTTTTTTGAGTACCTACAATGTCAGGCACTATTCTCCATTCGAAAGACACTTTGAAACGTGTGTGTGTATCAGGGAGAGTCTGATCAAGAGATAGAAATTACACTGGTTATTTGAGCAGAGATTTTAATATAAAGAATTGTTACCTACGTATAAAGTTATTAACTGGTTAACTGACAATTCAAAAAAAGAACAGTCAGGTATCTTGGAGGCAGCAATTAAGGAAGCATCTACTGCCCCTTGGGCTGGGAGAACAAATGGAAGGTATTTAAATTATTAAAACTCAAGCTTATCGGAGTGGCCCTGCTGAGCTGAGACTCAGATTTCTGAGGAGGGGGGACTGTTCAGCTGTTGCTGGATTTTCTGGGTGAAGCACAATAAGGTTGGTACGCAAGTGTTGGAAATACTGCAAACTAGATTCAGCATCCTCCCCAGGAAGGAAGTGTTGTGGCCAGGGTGAAGAAGCATTGCTGGAGGATGCTCACAGTTCAGGAAGCCCAAGGGAAGAAACCAGTTCCTTCTTCCTCCTCCAATCTTGTAGCCCCCTCACGTTCCACCTATTCATAATGCCTAAGAGGAACCTGCTTTTGGCAAAGCGGCAATATGGTTACTCTGATCCCTGCCCCAGCATCACAATGTAGAGTATAGAAGGGTGGGTTGGAGCTAATAGAAAACAGATTATTTAATGGCACAATCCGTCCCTTTGGCTATTCTGCCTCCCTATGTACCTTCTTCACATATTTGAACTTCCATGAGAAAATTAAAAACACTCTATTTTTCTTTCTAACAAGTTACAACTGTCTTTCATTCAAACGAAGACATCTAATTCTCTACCCTGAATGAGGAGATGCAAAGTTGCCATAATCATTGTATAATCAAATCATCTTTGAGTGACAGTCATACCATCCATTTCTAAAACATGTTAATTACTCCTCAAATTCAGCCTTAATCCCAACTGATTATTCATTTGAGCTTGTCATTTCCTCTCTATATGCACTCTAGGGCATTCAGAAGGATTCATCCCACACCATAGTCCTCGTAGCCCTTATTACTGCCCTAAGACCAAGTGAAACAGCCACTCTGTCAAATAGCCCTTTCAATAGGCACTTCATCACAATCAACCACAGAAGAAAATCTGATCCATCATGAAGTCACTGCATACCATGGATTGCTAGTATTTCCCATCGTCAAGGAGGTCATCAGCACTGAGTTCTACTCCAAGAACACAACCAAAGCATCGTCAAAAAATTCCTCTTCTGGTACCAATTTCTCAATCAGCTAGGGTCCAATGGGGAGACAGAACCCCACCAGTTATTTGAACAGAGAGAACTGATTATAAATCATTGCAAACTAGGTATAGAGTTGTTAATGAGGTAAGTAAAAGAGCAATAAAAAATACACCAATTTATTATAGACATAGCAATTGGAGGAAGCAGCTACCACCCCCAGGGTTGAAAGAACTAAGAGAAGAAGTGTGAATAATCAAAACACTTGAGCATAGAGGAGGGGCACTGCAGAGCTGAAACTCAGACCCCTAAGGATGAGTCACTGCTTAGATGATGTTGGTGTCTCTGAACCTGGAAGAGGGTGCCACGGGGCTGAGACCCAGACCTGTCGGGGACAGGGCACTGGCCAGCTCATGCTGGTATCTCGGAGAAGAGCACCATGGAGCTGTCCTGCAAGTGATGGAGATTGTGACTGGATGCAGCTGCTGCTACAGGAAGGAACTGCTGTTACCAGGGATTAGAAGCATCCCTGGGATGATACTCAGAAAGTGTAAGCCATCAGAGAGCCCATAGGAAACCAGAAGCAAATTTCTTCTGCTACCACCGTCCTTGCATGTTCTCTCTCCCTGTGTAGTAATCATTCCTTTTAATTTCCTGTTATGTGATGCTTGGGCATCCTGGGGCCTTACTGACCTTGGAGGGATTGCTTCTTCCAAGGCTAGCTAACATCCCCTTTAGAGATGGCAAACAACTTGCCTTAGAGCGTTCTTTTCATATGCAAACTAACTGATCCAGAGCCCATGACCCCAATCATCTCCTCTGTTGAGCTCTCACTCTCTGGGCCACTATCCATCCACCCTAATCACCCCAAGGCCGGGTACCAGACAACTAAGGACAGTCCCTATACCCCAGAGACCACTGAAATTATTCAAACTAGCCAACCCTAAGCCTGCTTACCTTGCCTTGCCTCTTCCTTCCAGTGAAAACCACAATAAAAACTCTTGCCCAGGGCTTCCCTGGTGGCGCAGTGGTTGAGAGTCTGCCTGCCGATGCAGGGGACACGGGCTCGTGCCCCGGTCCGGGAGGATACCACATGCCGTGGAGCGGCTGGGCCCGTGAGCCATGGCCACTGAGCCTGTGCGTCCGGAGCCTGTGCTCCACAACGGAAACTCTTGCCCATGTTTTTTCCTCACCCCTTTTGCCCCCTGACCCACCCTGGTGCTTCTCCATGTGACCCTGAGTGGTGTGCCATGCCTCCTGTTTCTAGGGAACTGAGCAAACTTCTTCCTTTATGATGGTCAATTCCATATCTGTGTGTCACGCAGATTTATCAAATCCCAGGTACCCTTAAAACACCCTGTTCAAAAAAATAACAAAAAACAAACAAAAAAACCAAAACAAACAAACAAAAAAACACCCTGTAGCATCCCTTCATGACAGCCTAACAGGAAGCCAGTTCACAAAGCAGAAATGTGGGTGTCAGAGTCCCAGCTCCAGCCTCACAAGGGAGAGTACAGAAAGGAGAGTTTGAAGCAGAGAGATAACAGCAGACGCTCTGGCCAGTGTACAAGTTAAATAAGATCTGTTTACGAAGGAGCTTCTAGTCTATGACAAAATTGTTTATGACTGGACTGTAACAGTAGAAAATTGCACCTTTGAGACATGCCTCACCTGAGACCATCACATAGGGAAGGCCAGCAGAGAAGGCCTGGGAGAGCTAGGGCTGGAGGAGGGCTTGTAACTTAAGATGGGGCTGTCAGAGAAGGCTTCCAGAAGTGACACTGAGCAACATGCAAAGGAAGGGAGGGAATGAGCTATGGGGTTGTCTAGGAGCCATGTGGATATCTGGGAGCAGATCATTTGGGTAGTGAAAATAGTAAGGGCAAAGGCCCTGACAAAGGATGACCCTGTCTTCAAGAAATGGCAAAGAGGCCGTGTGATGTTCTTTTTTTTTTTTTTTAATTTTTATTTATTTATTTGGTTGCACTGGGTCTTAATTGCAGCAGGCAGGCTCCTTAGTTGTGGACACACAGTTGCAGCATGCATGTGGGATCTAGTTCCCTGACCAGGGATTGAACCCAGGCCCCCTGCGTTGGGAGCACAGAGTCTTAACCACTGTGCCACAAGGGAAGTCCCGTGATGTTCATTTTATGTGTCATCTTGGCTAGGTCATGGTGCCCAGTTCTTTGGTCAAACACCAGTCTAGCTGTTGCTATGAAGACATTTTTTGGGATGTGATGAACACTTAAATCAGTCAACTCTGAGTAGAGCAGATGACCCTCTATAATGTGGGGGGACCTCATTCAACCAGCTGAAGCCCTTAAGAGCGAAAATTGAGTTGCCCCTGAGGAAGAGGGAATTCTGCCCCCAGACTACACAGAAATTCTGCTTGAGTTTTCAGCCCTCAGACTCAAGACTACGACATCAGCTCTTGCCTGAATTTCCAGTCTGCTGGCCTGTCCTGTAGATTACAGACTTGGCCAGCCACTACAGCAGTGTGAGCCAATTCCTTAAAATCCACCTCTATCACCATAGTTATAATATGCATCCTATTGGTTCTGTTTCTCTGAAGTACTCTGATGAATACAGGCCAGGGTAGCAGAAGAGAGCGAACAGTGGGGTGAGTCCTATGAAATGGGGCCAGAGGTGAGGAGTGGGAGGGAGGAGCCCATGGTGTAGGGCCTCGTAGCCAACAGGAGGGCTTTGGCCTATACGTGGGCTAGGAAGTCACTGGAGGGTTCTGAGCAAAAGGGTGACATCATCTGACTTGTGTGTTCAAAGCTTCTCCTGGCTGCTGTGAGGAGAATGGACTGCGGGGCAAGGCCGGAGGCAGGGAGGTCACTGCAGGGATGGACATGTGGTGAGGACGTGGAGGGGTCAGGGGAGAAAGGGAGGTGGCAGTGCAGGTGATAAGAAGTGGAGAGATGCCTCTGAGACATTTGGCTGTTGGGTTTCCGGATCTGGACTTCAGCCGTCTGGGCTGGAGATGTAACTCTGGCAGCTTTGAGCCGGCCTCACCCATGACCACACAGGGAGGCCGCGGAGCTCTGCCCAGGACCAGGGCCTGAGTTCTCCACTCAGCACCTCAAGCGTGGCCTGTGCCCTAGGGAGGCTGCTGCAGCGCCCCCAGCTCCCCACACGGGGGCTCCCAACAGAAGCACCGACCTCCATGCCCGAGGCGGAGTGGGTAACACCCAGGCCTCCTCCCTGCTGTTCACAGATCATTGCACTGCAGGCCACGGTTCTTCTCAGAAAATAGGAACAAGCCTGGAAAACCCCAAACCCAGTTTTCTATTAACCCAGTCCTGAGTGAGGACCAAGCAGACAGGCCTGGTTTTCTCAGCAGAGCTGGTTTCTGTTAGTCCATGGAAGGCAAACAGGTTTCATCTCATGTGCCAATCTTGATTAGTTAAGCTTGGCTCTGGATAGAGCTGTCTTAAACAGAGGGAAGGGGTTTGGTCATCCCTCAGGAATCTCTCAGACAGGGTCGGGGGTGGGGGGCGGCAGGAGAAAGGAAGAGCTGCTCTTCAAATACCTGTGACACGAGTGTGACATTTAGCTCTGTCTTTCCCTCAAAGCAGCCCAGGTGGGGTATCTGAGGATTGGCCTGGGGGTGGTAGAGACAGCTGAAGCAGTGGTGCAAGTAGGGAGAAGCTTGTGTGCAGCCCATTCATTTATTCAGCAAATAATTTTTACCTGCCTAGACGTAGCAGTTACTATGCTAAGTGTAGGGGATGAAAAAGTGGAAACAAGCCTACTCTGTAAGCCTGCTGTTTTAGTCAGCTCAGGCTGCCATGACAAAATAGCACAGACTGGGGGGCGTAAGCAGCAGAAATTTATTTATCACAGTTCTGGAGGGTGGAAGTCCAGTTCAGTTCCTGGGGAAAGCTCCCTTCCTGGCTTTTGGACAGCCACCTTCTCTGTGTTCTCTTCTTCTGTGTTCTTGCATGGACTTTCTTCTGTGTGTACATTTTGTGGCGGAGGGGGGAGATAGAGAGAGATCCCTCTGTACCTTTTCTTTTCTTTCTCTTTTTTTTGGCCATGAGACTTGCGAGATCTTAGTTCCCTGACCAGGGATTGAACCTGGGCCCTCAGCAGTGAAAGTGCAGAATCCTAACCGCTGGGTCGCCAGGGAATTCCCTCTCTCTTCCTATTCTAAGGTCACCAGACCTATCAAAGGATTAGAGTCCCACCCTTATGACTTTATTTAATCTTAATTACTTTCTAAAGACCCTGTCTCCAAATACAGTCATATTGGGCGTTAGGATTTCAACTTATCAATTTTGTGAGGATAAAATTCAGTCCACGGCACCTGCCCTCATGGAGATTACAGTCTCATGAAGATTGACAACTTAACAATATAAACAAGTAAACAAAAATATAATTACAAGTCCTATTAAAAAGTAAACAGGGTGCTTTGATAGAGAATAGTAGAGAAGGAGAACCTAATTTCTACAGGGAGATAAGTGCTCTCTGAGGACGTGACATTTAGATCTGGACCTGAAGGATTAGAAATAGTCAGCCGTTCAACAAGCAGGTGAAGGATGTTCCAGGAAAAGATACCTACGAGGGCAAAGGCCCTGAGGCAGGAAAGAACTTGGTATGTTAAGGGAAGTGAAAGCACAATTTTGGCTTTTAAAAGATCACTCTCATTTCTGTATGGAGAATAGACAATATAGGAACAAGAGTATAGGAAAGCAAACCAATTCCAAGGCTATTGCCATCATCCATGTAAAAGATGATGCTTGTTGGAACTAGAGTAGTAAAAGCAGAGATGGAGAGAAATTGATTGATTCTAATATATATCAGTTGAAGGTAGACTTGATAGGATTTGTTGATTGATTAGAGTTTGGAGGTATTAGAGGTAAGTGAAGAGAATGATTCCTAGGTGGCTGGCCTGACCCACCAGATAAATAGTGGTGCCATGTATTTATATGGGGGTGTCTGTGGGAGGCATGGACGTGGCAGGATTAATCAAGAGTTCTAATATGGCTGTGTGTGATTTGAGATTCCTATTAGATACCTAACTGAAGAGCCCACAAATGGGGCCAAGATGAGGCCAGTGAGTTACAGGAAAGTGTGTTACAGAAGGTGATGAGGAAAATTTTTCAAGGAGGAGTTTGTTCGACCACATTGAAAGTTGTTGAAGGGATTAAGAGAGAAAAGAATATAAAATTGCTATTGGATGTGGTAGAGTGGAGGGCTTTTGTACCCTGGACTGCCTTTAGATAGGAGATGAATACTTTCCATTTTCATGGGGGCAGAAGAGATGGATCCAGACATGAGTGGTTTGTAAAATTGGTGATAGAATGACAATGGAATTCCTCTTTTTTCCTAACAAAATGCCAATATAATGACCTCATGAGCTGTGACCATTAGTCAAAAAAGGCATATGTGATCATTAAAATGCCATCAAACACATTTTAAGTAATACAAGCTACAAGACCAACCTGTGACTATAAACAGGGCTTACGTAACAGTTGTGATGGTGAGAAAAACCCCCATGGATTTTCCCAACACCAGATCTCACCAGCTGAACATCTCCAGTCATTCAGAACTTCAATAAATGATCGGAGATGGTTATTAGTTAGGGTGAGTAACGTTAGCTGCTGGAACAAACATCTCCAGATGTAAATGGCTGAACTTAATAGAAAGATATTTCTCATTCATGTCACCATCCGATGTAGGATGGTGAGGGCTCTGCTCTATACAGTCATTCAAAGACCCAGACCTCCCATCTTAGGGTTCTGCCTTCTTCTAGGTCCTTGAAATCCTCTCCATTCATCTGATAGATGGAGAAGAGAAAGGATCATTCCTGGGAGGTCTGTATGAGGAAGCGAGGCATATCACTTCCAGTTCTTAGTCACATGTCCACCCCCAGCAGCCCCAGCTGAGATGCCCATCAACACCGGCATCAAGTACCCAACATGAGTGTGAAGATGTCTCCAGGTGACTTTAGCCCTCGGCTGTCAAAATTTCCCAACTGAGGCCCCAGACACCGAGGAACAGAGATACACTTTCCCCCACTCTGCCCTGAACGAATCCCAACAACTGAATAAATTCTAATTCCTTAATAAATTCCTTTTCCTATATTAGTCATTGTGTTTCCATTTGTATGATCCAATCATGATCAATATCAACTATGGATTTGAACTGAACATAATTGCCATTTTTGAATGGTACAAGTGCCACACTAGTTGGTTCTGGATCTTTTATCCAGGGAAGCCCGGTTCTGGATCTTTTAAGAAAACAAAACCCTGCTGACTTACTACTTATACCAGTGTTAGAACACACCTACAATAAAACCAAAGTAAAGGGTAAACTATTTAGAATCACTAACAAGTGAGGAATTTGAGGATAAAGATAAACTGATGATTCCTCTAAAGCACAGAGCATAGTTCTTCCTAAAGAATGAGCAATGCGGTGTGTGCTGTGGACAGAGACGTGAGCAAAGCAGCAGAATGCCATCAGTGTTTCTCAGAAGTGGCTATTTAAGAGGCCCGTTTATCAATGGTCATGATGGTATCCAATGAACGGATGAGCTTATATTATAACGTATTTATAAATAATTAATTGCACTATTTATTGCAGTTGCTGCTTACCATTTGCCAACTGGTATCTTAGTATTTCAATATTTCATCCACTGTTACAGGCTTCACAGTGCATACCTGTCCCACAGCCCCATTAGGGCTCGCCATCATGGGGGGCGGATGGCAGGGTGAACTGGTGATTTAGTTGGAGGTCTTCCCACCTGCAAATTCTCCTTTCAGAATTCAAATTGTAGAAGCATTTCATTTGTTCTTTTTAAATGGGAAAAACACTTCCCGGATGCAGGCAAACCCTGTGTCCTCACCCCATACACAGTTGGTTTATTCTGGGTCCCTTTCTTTCCCATCCAATGCTCTTCACCCAAGGGCACCAACTACACTGTTTTTATTTCTCCTCCTTTGGCCTCCAGTTTCCCTGAACTGAAAATAAATAAGATGGACAAGTCATCAATTCTCAAATTTTATGATACACAAATGCAGATTCCCAGGAGTCACCCCTGAGTTTCCAATTTTGAGACAGTAAGACCTTCTCCAGGTCACTTCTAGCCCTGCCCTTCTCTGGCCCTAGGCTACTGCTCTGCCTTCCAGATCTGGTGCTTCTTTACCCCCATTTGGGAGGGTTGGATGCCCCAAAGTATCCAGGCTCTGTCTGCAAATAAGAGAGGGTGACTGAGGCTGCAGACCCATCCCAGATCACACAGCCCCAGATTGATCATCCCCTAGTCTCAACCAGAAACTAGAGCTTTCTTTAGGCACTGGGAAGCAACCTCCATCTGTGGAGCCCCTGCTACGTGCCTGATACCATGCTGTATTTTTTCATGTATCACCTCACTTAATCCTGACAACAAATCTATGAGCCTGGGATTCTTTAAAATTTTATTTTATTGAAGTATAGTTGATTTACAATGTTGTGTTAATTTCTACTGTGCAGCAAAGTGATTCAGTATATATATATATTATATATATATATATATATACATTCTTTTTCATATTCTTTTCCATTATGGTTTATCACAGAACATTGAATATAGTTCCCTGTGCTATACAGTAGGATCTTGTTGTTTATCCATCCTATATATAATAGTTTGCACCTGCTAATTATTCTTTTCCATTATGGTTTATCACAGAACATTGAATATAGTTCCCTGTGCTATACAGTAGGATCTTGTTGTTTATCCATCCTATATATAATAGTTTGCACCTGCTAATCCCAAACTCCCAATCCTTCCCTCCTCTCCCCTTGGCAACCGCAAGTCTGTTCTCTATGTTTGTGAGTCTGGTTCTGCTTCATACATAAGTTCACTTGTGTCATATTTTAGATTTCACATGTAGGTGATCTCATATGGTATTTGTCTTTCTCTTTCTGACTTACTTCACTTAGTATGACAGTCTCTACATCCATCCATGTTGCTGCAAATGGCATTATTTCATTCTTTTTTATGGCTGAGTAGTATTCCATTGTGTGTGTGTGTGTGTGTGTGTGTGTGTGTGTGTGTGTGTATGTGCCACATCTTCTTTATCCATTCATCTGTTGATGGACATTTAGGTTGTTTCCATGACTTGACTATTGCAAACAGTGCTTCTATGAACGTAGGGGTGCATAGATCTTTTCAAATTATAGTTTTGTCTGGGTATATGCCCAGGAGTGGGATTGCAGGACCATATGTCAACTTTATTTTTAGTTTTTTGAGGAACCTCCATAGCATTTTCCATAGTGGCTACACCAATTTACATTTCCACCAACAGTGTAGGAGGGTCCTGGAACCATGATTAACCCTGCTTCTGAGAGGAGGACACCAGGCATCAGTGAAGCCCCAGTAGAGAGTATAGGGCAGAGTTGCGTTTCCATTCAGACCTGTCCTGAAGCCTCCTGAAGCCTGCTCTTTCCTTGCCTACATGCTCACCCAAGAGCAGGAGCTGGAAGTCAGATCCAGAAGTGACCTTGAAACTCAGTCCATCTACCTGTTGTCTACCAGGAAGAGGGGAATGAGCTTAGCACTTCACTCTCCATGGGTTGGCTTCCCTCAGGCTTCACCACTCACCCCAAGAACCCTAATGCACAGGCACCTTCCCTGCACCCAGCACCCAGATGCCCCCAATATCTGGAATGATGGGCCAGGCTCCCGATCACCTCCCATGTTCTAAGTGTGGGAGGTCGTGGGAGTGGATCTGCAGACTCTTCTCCCGACAGCTCTTATCTGCTTACCCATCTCCATCGTGTGCCAGCACTTCTGGTCCAGACCTCCATCCTCTCAGCCATTCCAGCTCTCAGGGCCCCAAACCACTCGACCCCTAGAAGCCCAAGTAATCCTTAAAAGTGTGACTCAGGCTGTTCATGTTACTCACTCCCAGCCACAAAACAGTCTGATGGCACTTGGGATAAAATCCAAACTCCTGGCCGAGGTCTTCTCTCAGCAAAGGCACTTCTCTCCAGCCATAAAGGTATCCTCTGAGGTCATGTGAGAAGCCACTCTTCCTCACCTCAAGGTCTCTGCCCATGCAGTCCCTCTGCCTGGCACACTTTTCCTCTTCTCTCACGCAGCTGGCCACTTCCAGTCCTTTAGATGCCATCTTCGTGAAGGCGCTTCCCCACACCTCCAGAATGGCCCTGAATTCTGCTCCCCCTTACTCGGTCAAGCATCCTGTCATTTCCCTCATGGCATATTGTGACAACAATGTGTAATCACATAATTATTAGTTACTTTATATCTGTTTGGCTGTAAACTCCGTGAGAGGGGTTGCCATGTTGGTCTTTATGATGGTAGATTTCATGTGTCAACTTGACAGGGCCATAGGGTGTGTCTGCAAGGGTGTTTCTGGATGAGGTTAGTATTTGACGTAATGGACTCAGTAAAGCAGATTGCCCTCCCATAGTGGTGGGCCTCATCCAACCCACTAAGGTTTGAATAGAACAAAAAGCTGAGGGAGAATTTGCTCTCTCTGCTGACTATCTCTGAGCTGGGACATTGGTCTGCTTCTGCCTTCAGACTCAGACTAGGACTGGGACTTATACCATAGGCTCTTTTGGGTCCCCAGCTTGCTGGCTGCAGATCTTGGGATTTCTCAGCCTGCATAAAGGTAGGAGCCATTCCTTCTCCCTTTCTCTCTCTCTCTCTAGGTAGATAGATAGATAGATAGATAGATAGATAGATAGATAGATAGATAAATGCTTTTAGTTCTGTCTCTCTCAAGAACCCTGGCTAATACAGTCTGGTTCACATTTGTATACCCAGAGCTTAGTACTTAGTATTAGTACATTTAATTCAAAAATATGTATTAAATGAATGAATAAATGATGCAAGTTAAGAGAAGAATGACATAGGACTCACATGAAAAAGAAGGCCCAGGGTTGTGAATGTGGAGGAGCTGAACCTTCCTCATCCATCCCCTCATTGAGCAGGTGGGCTGCTTCACAAAGACTGGAGGCCTGTGTGAGGGAAGGAAGTCTCTTGACTTACACGCCTACCTGCAATTTTTCCAGTGTTTGTCCTAATTGCCCTTCCCATCACCTCAAAGGAGAAGGTGTCCCCATTTCCCTTTTCCAGATTGTTCCACCACACTTTGACCTCAGAATCTTCCACCTCTTCCCATCCTCCTCCTCTGCACCAAGCCTCCCACCCCCGTAACATCTCTGTTCTCTAGAAGCATCTGAAGTCAGTGACCACTGTCCAGTCACCCTCTTTTGTTGTCACTTGTTATTTTCTGGCTCTGGCTCTGGCCTTTTCCTAAGCACTTAAGATGCATTGTTGCACACTCACAGACATAGAAAACAAACTTATGGTTACCAAAAGAGAAAGAGGGTGGGGGGAGGGATAAATTAGGAGTACGGGATTAACAGATATACACCACTATATATAAAATAAACAATAAGGATTCACTGTATAGCACAGGGAACTATATACAATATCTTGTAATAACCTATAATGGAAGAGAATCTGAAATATATATATATAATGTATAACTGAATTACTTTGCTGTATAACTAAAATTAATACAATATTGTAAATCAATTATACTTAAATTTTTTTAAAAAAAGATGCATTGTTGCATTTTTGGTTTTTTTTTTTTGCGGTACGCGGACCTCTCACTGTTGTGGCCTCTCCCGTTGCGGAGCACAGACTCCGGACGCGCAGGCTCAGCGGCCATAGCTCACGGGCCCAGCCGCTCCGCGGCATGTGAGATCTTCCCGGACCGCGGCACGAACCCGCATCCCCTGCATCGGCAGGCAGACTCTCAACCACTGCGCCACCAGGGAAGACCCATTGTTGCGTTTAATCCTCACAGCAACCTTGTAACGTAGGTTTTAGTTTTATCTCAGTTGTACAAATGAGGAAACCAGAGAGGTTAGGTGACCCGCACAAGGTCACACAGTGAGTAAAGTGAATGATGTAGATATGATTGAAACAGAGGCCCCAACTTCCACTTCACCATCTCCTCATGCACCCTCCCTGTCCTTGCTAGAATAAATACATAAAGGAAGAGCCACCCATCTTCCCTTCAAAGGCCTCCAGAACATTTGAGACCACCCAAAGGCCCCTTCAAAGTGAGCCCAGAGTGTCCTCACTCCTTCTCATTGCACCTCCTGTCTCTCACCTTACATGGCCTTCATTAGTTGAGAGTGGTTTGGCTGCAAGCCATAGGAACTAGCTCTGGCTAACTTAAGGGGAAAAAGGCAGAAGGTAGGAGGGGCGAGCAGGGGAGGAACATTAGAAGGGTCAAGGATAGATCATGGATTCCAAGACAGGGTTGAACAGCCAAGAAATTTCCACAAGGGCAGACTCAGAGACACTCCCTCCCCCGCCCCAGCAAGAGATCACAGGGCTTTCTTCCTAGAGCACCACCATCAATGGGCTTCTGGTCCATTGACACTGAGATTTCTGTGCCTCTCCATTCAAAATTCCAAATTCCCAGAGATGGCATCTGATAAGCACAACTTGAGACAGGTATTTCCACAAGTAGAGACTGAGGCCATGGGGCCACATGGCAACTCACCTCCTTTAATGGCCAGGCTGACCCCTACATGCCTTGATCTGTTCCGGTATTCCCAAAGGCTCTTAGACGTCTTAAGAGGCAGCCAGGCATGCTAGAGTGTGTGTGTGTGTGTGTGTGTGTGTGTGTGTGTGTATGTGTGTGTGTGTGTGTGTGTGTGTGGCCAAAGGACAGGGCCTGCCCTGGGCTCAGTGGCTGAGCATTCCAGGGCCAAGGAGAAGGAGATGTGCCAGAGATGGGCAATGGCAGACAGGAGAAGGTCAGCGCCTGGATCAAGGGAGTAGATTCCTTTCACCTTCCCACCCACCCCTACCCTACTATTTCCATCACTTTTTTTTTTTAAATAAATGTATTTATTTATTTATTTATTTATGGCTGTGTTGAGTCTTCATTGCTGCGCACAGGCTTTCTCTAGTTGCGGTGACCGGGAGCTACTCTTCATTGCAGTGTGCGGGCTTCTCACTGCGGTGGCTTCTTTTGTTGTGAAGCATGGACTCTACTTCAGTAGCTGTGGCACGTGGGCTCAGTAGTTGTGGCGCACGGGCTTAGTTGCTCCGCGGCATGTGGGATCTTCCTGGACCAGGGCTCGAACCAGTATCCCCTGTATTGGCAGGCGGATTCTCAACCACTGCGCCACAAAGGAAGCCCTCTGTCACTTTTAATGACTGAATTAACCTCAATTAGTTAAGGTTTCAGCTTCACATTTGACTCAAAGCTCTTTCCCATCCCCACTCCATGACTCCATGAAGGGCAGACTTAAAGTTCCAGCTGCTAGGGGCAGGGAGGGAGCTCTGACACACTCACCCCCTTCCTGTGATTGCTTCTCTGGTGTGAGTTTCAGGGGGGAGGGAGAAAGGAAAAAACAGGTTTCTCATGTGACTGCCCATGGTGAGTTGGGGCAGGCCTCTTCCTGTGGATCATAACCTTTCTTCCCCTGCACAAGCAACCACACAGCAGTTGCTGTGCTTTCAGTGTCCAACACCAGGGGTGATGCTTCAAACATTTAGCAACCACAATAGCACAGGCACCAACCCATCACAACAGTTGCAGGCCAGTTGCCGGTCCTGAAAGCTCCCTGACGTGTCAGGCCAGAGGCAGAGAAGCAGGGGTGGTTCCACTTGGTGGTTCAGGAATCCAGGGAGTCCTGGTGGTGGGAGCAGGGTGGCAGGGGGTGGCAGGTGGCACTTGGGGAAGTGGCTATTTACCAACTGATGTGGAAATGTTTCAATATTTTAATGATTGGTATGTTGTTCTGGTGTTGAGAAATGGGATATTTCCTGCCGTATCGGTAAACAAAGGATGTCACAGTCATCAGCGATTGCAGCCCTCCAACAGGAGCTGGTGAGCCCTGAGGAAACTCAGGAAGGAAAGAATACCTGCCATCTAGCAGCCATCAGACTGCAGCCACTCCCTACGGTGAGCCCTGAAGAAACTCCGGATGTGAAAACACTGGATACTGGCCCCAGATAGCTGAGGTACATATGAAAGGAATGATTTCAGTGAGCTCAGACTCTTGCATCTTCCCATACATAGAAAAGTGCTAAATTCCTTAACTTGGGATATCTGGTTTTCTTTAATTAACAATAATCTTTTTTTTTTTTTTTTTTGCTTTTTTACTTAATATGTCCTGGTTATCTTTTTTAAATGTTTGTTTTTTTTTTTTCCGGTATGCGGGCCTCTCACTGCTGTGGCCTCTCCCGTTGCAGAGCACAGGCTCCGGATGCGCAGGCCCAGCAGCCATGGCTCGCCGCTCCGCGGCATGTGGGATCCTCCCGGACCGGGGCACGAACCCGTGTCCCCCGCATCGGCAGGCGGGCTCTCAACCACTGCGCCACCAGGGAAGCCCTTAAATGTTTTTATTTATTGTGGTAAAAGTCACGTAATATAAACATACTATTTTAACCATATTTAACTGTACAGTTCAGTGGCACTAAGTACATTCACACTGCTGTGCAACTCTCACCATCATCCATCTCCCGAATTTTTCACCTTCCTAAACTGAAACTCTGTCCCCATTAAACACTAACCCCCTTTCCAACTCCCACCCCCACACCCCCCGGCCCCTGGCATCTCCCAATGTACTTTCTGACTCTATGAAGTTGACTATTCTAGGTACCTCGTGTTAAGTGGAATCAAACAGTATTTGTCTGCTCCCAGTGTATATTGGAATGCATTTTTAAGTTTAACTCAATATATGTCCTGAAAACAGATTGTACCTTCTTTTTTTTTTCCCTGTGCTATACAGTAGGCCCTCACCAGCCATCTACTTCATACATAGTAGTGTACATACGTCAATGTCAATCTCCCAATCCATCCCACCCATCCCCTCCCCCTTGGTGTCCATACATTTGTTGTCTACGTCTGTGTCTCTATTTCTGTTTTGCAAATAGGTTCGTCTGTACCATTTTTCTAAATTCCACATATGTGTTAATATATGATATTTATTTTACTATTTATGACTTACTTCACTCTGTATGACAGTCTCTAGGGCCATCCACATCTCTGCAAATGGCTGTTCTCCATAGTGGTTATATCAATTTACATACCCACCAATAGTGTAACAAGGTTCCCTTTTCTCCACACCCTCTCCAGCATTTATTGTTTGTAGATTTTCTGATGAAGTCCATTCTGACCTGTGTGAGGTAATACCTCATTTTAGTTTTGGTTTTCATTTCTCTAATAATTAGTGATGTTGAGCATCTTTTCATGTGCCTTTTGGCCATCTGTATGTCTTCTTTAGAGAAAAGTCTATTTAGCTCTTCCACCCATTTTTTTTTTTAATAAGAATAGTTGGGTTTTATTTTATTTACTTGAGCCCAGCCACTCAGCGGCATGTGGGATCTTCCCGGACCGGGGCACGAACCCATGTCCCCTCCATCGGCAGGCAGACTCCCAACCACTGCGCCCCAGGGAAGCCCCCACCCATTTTTTGATAGGGTTGGTTGTTTTTTGATATTGAGCTGCATGAGCTGTTTGTGTATTTTGGAGATTAATCCCTTGTCAGTTGCTTCGTTTGCAAATATTTTCTACCATTCTGGGGTTGTCTGTTCGTCTTGTTTATGGTTTCCTTTCCTATGCAAAAGCTTTTAAGTTTCATTAGGTCCCATTTGTTTATTTTTGTGTCATATGGTAGTACTATTTTTAGTTTTTTAAGCAACGTCCATACTGTTCTCCATAGTGGTTATATCAATTTACATACCCACCAATAGTGTAACAAGGTTCCCTTTTCTCCACACCCTCTCCAGCATTTATTGTTTGTAGATTTTCTGATGAAGTCCATTCTGACCTGTGTGAGGTGATACCTCATTTTAGTTTTGGTTTTCATTATTTTTCTTTCTCAAGATTGCTTTGGCTATTCAGGGTCTTTCATGTTTCCATACAAATTGTAAAATTTTTTGTTCTAATTCTGTGAAAAATGCCACTGGTAATTTGATAGGGGTTGCCTTGAATCTGTTGATCGCTTTGGGAAGTATAGTCATTTTCAAATACTGATTCTTCAAACCCAAGAACAGGGCATATCACACCATCTCTTTGTGTTGTCTTTGATTTCTTTCATCAGTATCTTATAGTTTTCTGAGTAGAGGTCTTTTGCCTCCTTGGGTAGGTTTACTCCTAGGTATTTTATTCTTTTTATGACAATGGTAAATGAGATTGTCTCCTTAATTTCTCTTTCTGATCTTTTGTTGCTAGTGTATAGGAATGCAAGAGATTGCTGTGCATTAGTTTTGTATCCTGCAACTTTACCAAATTAATTGATTAGCACCAGTAGTTTTCTGGTGGCATCTTTAGGATTTTCTATGTATAGTGTCATGTCATCTGCAAACAGTGACAGTTTTACTTCTTCTTTTCCAATTTGGATTCCTTTTATTTCTTTTTCTTCTCTGATTGCTATGGTTAGGACTTCCAAAACTGTGTTGAATTATAGTGGTGAGGTGGACATTCTTGCCTTCTTCCTGATCTTAGAGGAAATGCTTTCAATTTTTGACCATTGAGAATGATGTTTGCTGTGGGTGTGTCATATATGGTCTTTATTATGTTGAGGTAGGTTCCCTCTATGCCCACTTTCTGGAGAGTTTTTATCATAAATTGGTGTTGAATTTTGTCAAAAGCTTTTTCTGCATCTATTGAGATGATCATATGGTTTTAATTCTTCAATTTGTTA